>NW_022441775.1:339-5122 GCF_009761245.1 Sapajus apella
ACAAAAACGCAGCTATCTAGCAGAATGGTTGTTAAGCTGTACAATCAACTTACAGAGTTAAACTGATGTGTGTGTGCAGCAGTTCAGAAATCCTTTCTTTGGAGTATCTGGATCAGATATTTCCAGCCTTATACAGGCATATAAGAACTGGCAGTAAGAATGTATTTAAAACACAGGAGAAACGTCTATTTCAAACTGCTCTGCTTTGTGTTCGTTCACGTTAGGAAGTTGCCTCTATGTTTAGATTCAGCAAATTAGAAACACATTTCTTTTATAATCTGCGTGTTGATATTCCAGAGTGAATTACTGTATAGGATGTAATGAGAAATATCTCGCTCTAAAACAAAAACGCAGCTATCTAACAGAATTGATGTTAAGCTGTACAATCAACTTACAGAGTTAAACTGATGTGTGGGTGCAGCATGTCAGAAATGCTTTCTTTGGAGAATCTGGAAACAGATATTTCCAGCCATATACCGGCATATGAGAACCAGCATTAAGACTGCGTTTAAAATACAGGAGAAACGTCTAGTTCAAACTACTCTGCTTTGTGTTCACTCACCTTAGCAAGTTGGCTCTATGTTTAGATTTAGCGAGTCAGAAACACGTTTCTTGTAAAAGCTGCGTTTGGATATTACAGATGACTTAGACTGTAGGCTGCAATGAGAAATATCTTTCTCTAAAACAAAAACGCAGCTATCTAGCAGAATGGCTGTCAAGCTGTACAATCAACTTACAGAGGTAAACTGATGTGTGTGTGCAGCAGTTCAGAAATCCTTTCTTTGGAGAATCTGCAAACAGATATTTCCATCAATATACAGGCATATGAGAACTAGCAGTAAGACTGTCTTTAAAACACAGGAGAGACGTCGAGTTCAAACTGCTCTGCTTTGTGTTCGCTCACCTAAGGAAGTTGCATCTGTGTTTCGATTCAGCGATTTACAAACACGTTTCATCTAAAATCTGCGTTTGGATATTCCAGAGTGACTGAGACTATAGGGTGTAATGAGAAATCTATTGATCTAAACCAAAAACGCAGGTATTTAGCAGAATGGTTATTAAGCTGTAGAATCAACTCAAAGAGTTAAACTGATGTGTGTGTGCAGCAGTTCAGAAAGGCTTTCTTTGGATAATCTAGAAACAGATATTTCTAGCCATATACAGGCATATAAGAAAAAGCAGTAAGACTGCGTTTAAAACACAGGAGAAACGTCTAGTTCAAACTGCTCTGCTTTGTGTTCCTTCACCTTAGGAAATTGCATCTATCAGTAGATTCAGCGAGTTTGAAGCACTTTTCTTCTAAAGGGTGCTTTTGGATATTTCAGAGTGAATGAGACTGCAGGCTGTAATGAGAAATATCTTGCTCTAAAACAAAAAAGGAGGTATCTAGCAGAATCGTTGTCAAGCTCTGGAGTCAACTTACAGAGTTAAACTGATGTGTGAGAGCAGCAGTTCAGAAATGCTTTCTTTGGAGATTCTGGAAACAGATATTTCCAGCCACATACAGGCATATAAGAACTAGCAGTAAGACTGCATTTAAAACACAGGAGAAACATCTCGTTCAAACTGCTCTGCTTTGTGTTTGCTCACCTTAGCAAGTGGCATCTATGTTCACATTAAGCGAGTTAGAAACACGTTTCTTCTAAAAGCTGCGTTTGGATATTCCAGAGTCACTGAGACTATAGGCTATAAAGAGAAATATGTTGGTCTAAAACAAAAACGCAGCTATCTAGCAGAATGGTTGTTAAGCTGTACAATCAATTTACAGAGTTAAACTGATGTGTAAGTGCAGCAGTTCAGAAATCCTTTCTTTGCACAATAGGGAAGGAGATATTTCCAGATGTATACAGGCATATAAGAACTAGCAGTAAGACTGCGTTTAAAACACGGGAGAAACGTCTAGTTCAAACTACTCTGCTTTGTCTTTGCTCATCTTCGGAAGTTGCATTTATGTTTAGATTCAGCGAATTAGAAAAACGTTTCTTCTCAAATCTGCCTTTGGATATTACAGAGTGATTGAGACTATAGGCTGTAATGAGAAATATCTAGGTCTAAAAAAAAAACGCAGCTATGTAACAGAATGGTTGTTAAGCTGTACAGTCAACTTACAGAGTTAAACTGATGTGTGTGTGCAGCAGCTCAGAAAACTTTTCTTTGGAGAATATGGAAACAGATATTTCCAGCCATATACAGGCATATGAGAACTAGCAGTAAGACTGCCTTTAAAAGACAGGAGAGACGTCGAGTTCAAACTGCTCTGCTTTGTTTTCCTTCACCTTGGGAAGTTGCATCTATGTTTAGATTCAGTGAGTAAGAAACAAGCTTCTTCTAAATCTGCATTTTGATATTCCACAGTGAATGGGACTATAGTCAGTAATGAGAAATATATTGCTCTAAAACAAAAACGCAGCTCTCTAGGAGATTGGTTGATAAGCTGTAGGATCAATTTACAGAGTTAAACTAATGTGTGTGTGCAGCAGTTCAGAAACTTATTCTTTGGAGAATCTGGAAACAGATATTTCCAGCCGTATACAGGCACATAAGACCTAGAAGCAACATTGAGTTTAAAACACGGGAGAAACGTCTACTTCAAACTGGTCTGCTTGGTGTCCGTTCACGTTAGGAAGTTGCATCTATGTTTAGATTCAGCGAGTTAGAAACACGTTTCTTCTAAAAGCTGCGTTTGGATATTCTAGAGTGAATGGGGCTATAGGCTGTAATGAGAAATATCTTGGTCTAAAACAAAAACGCAGCTATCTAGCAGAATGGTTGTCAAGCTGTACACTCACCTTACAGAGTTAAACTGATATGTGTGTTAAGCAGTTCAGAAATCCTTTCTTTGGAGAACCTGGAAACAGATATTTCCAGCCATATGCAGGCATATAAGAAGTGGCAGTAAGACGGCGTTTAAAACACAGGAGAAACATCTCATTCAAACTGCTCTGCTTTGTGTTCCCTCACCTAAGGAAGTTGCATCTGTGTTTCGATTCAGTGAGTTACAAACACGTTTCTTCTAAAATCTGCGATTGGATATTCCAGAGTGACTGAGACTATAGGCTGTAATTAGAAATATCTTGCTCTAAAAGAAAAACACAGCTATATAGCAGAATGGTTGTCAAGCTGTATAATCAGTTTACAGAGTTAAGCTGATGTGTGTGCGCAGCAGTTCAGAAATCCTTTCTTTGAAGAATCTGGAAACAGATATTTCCACCATCATACAAGCACATCAGAACTAGAAGTAACACTGTGTTTAAAACACAGCAGAAACGTCTAGTTCAAACTGCTTTGCTTTGTGTTCGCTCAACTTAGGAAGTTGCATCTATGTTTAGCTTCAGCTTGTTAGAAACACTTTTCTTCTAAAAGCTGCGTTTGTATATTCTAGAGAGAATGAGACCATAGGCTCTAATGAGAAATACCTTGCTCTAAAACAAAAACGCAGCTATGTAGGAGAATGGTTGTGAAGCTGGACAATCAACTTACAGAGTTAAAGTGATGGGTGTGTGCAGTAGTTAAGACATCTTTTCTTTGGAGAATCTGGTATCTTAAGCCATATACAGGCATATGAGAACGAGAAGTAAGACTGTGATGAAAACACAGTGGAAACGTCTATTTCAAACTGCTCAGCTTTGTGTTCGTTTACCTTAGGAAGTTGCATCTATGTTTAGATACAGCCAGTTAGAAAACCGTTTCTTCTGAAAGCTGAGTTTGGATATTCCAGAGTGAATGAGACTATAGGCTGTAATGAGAAATATCTGGCAATAAAACAAAAACACAGCTATCTAGCAGAATCGTTGTCAAGCTGTACACTCAACTTACAGAGTGAATCTGATATGTGTGTGCAGCAGTTCAGAAATCCTTTCTTTGGAGAACCTGGAAACAGATATTTCCAGCCATGTACAGGCATATAAAAACTAGCCCTAAGATTGCGTTTAAAACTCGGGGAAAAGTCTAGTTCAAACTGCTCTGCTTTCTGTTCGTTCACCTTAAGAAGTTGCATCTTTGTTTAGATTCAGCGAGTTAGAAACAAGTTTCTTCTGAAAACTGCGTTTGGATTTTCCTTAGTGAATGAGACTAAAAGATGTAATCAGAAATATCTTGCTCTAAAACAAAAACGCAGCTCTCTAGGAGAATGGTTGTTAAGCTGTAGAATCAATTTACAGAGTTAAACTAATGTGTGTGTGCAGCAGTTCAGAAACCATTTCTTTGGAGTATCTGGAAACAGATATTTCCGGCCGTATACAGGCACATAAGAAGTAGAAGCAACACTGAGATTAAAACACGGGAGAAACGTCTACTTCAAACAGCTCTGCTTTGTTTTCGTTCAACTTAGGAAGTTGCATCTATGTTTAGATTCAGCGAGTTAGAAACGCGTTTCTTCTAAAAGCTGCGTCTGGATATTCCAGAGTGAATGAGGCTATAGGCTGTAATGAGAAATATCTTGCTCTAAAACAAAAACGGAGCTATCTGGCAAAATGGTTGTTAAGTTGAAGAATCGACATACAGAGTTAAAGTGATCTGTGTGTGCAGCAGTTCAGAAATCCTTTCTTTGAAGAATCTGGAGACAGACATTTCCAGCCATTTACAGGTATATAAGAACTTGCAGTACGATTGCATTTAAAACACAGGAGAAACGTCTATTTCAAACTGCTCTGCTTTGTGTTCGTTCACCTTAGGAGGTTTCCTCTATGTTTAGATTCAGCGAGTTAGAAACACGTTTCTTTTATAATCTGCGTTTGGATATTCCAGAGTGAATTAGACTATAGGATGTAATGAGAAATATCTT
>NW_022441776.1:0-5121 GCF_009761245.1 Sapajus apella
GGAAGGAGACACTGGAGCGCGCGGGTACCAGGGGCAACGGGGCGCCTCCCTGATCTCCTATAGACCTCCCAGGCTGGCCTCGCACAAGTAGGGGAGGAAAATGGGACCAACACTCGAATATCGCCCTCCCTCTGGTCCTCAGGAATCCTCCTGGGTTTCCAGATCCTGTGCCAGAGAATGACTCTGAGGGACTGCCCTGCTCTCTGATACAATCAAAGGATGAAGTCTCTGAGGGAGTGGAGGTGAAGACAATCCCTGGAATACTGATCAGGGTTCCCTTTGACCCCACAGCAGCCTTGGGTACCAAGCCATTTCCTCTCGGGCCTGGTTCTCTGCTTCACAGTCATGTGTGTGGGGGTCGGACTCCAGGTCCTCTGAGTCCCTTGGCCTCTACTCAGGACAGGACCAGCAGTCCCTCCTACTCTGCTCAGAGACTAGAACTTTCCAAGGAACAGGACATTATCCCAGGTGCCTGGGTCCAGGCTGGTGTCTAGGTTCTGTGCTCCCTTCCCCACCCCAGGTGTCCTGTACCTTCTCAGGATGGTCACATGGGTGCTGCAGCAGTGTCCCATGAGAGGTGCAAGATGTCTGAATTTCCTCACTCTTCCCTTCAGAGCCCCCCAAGACACACATGACCCACCACCCCATCTCTGATCATGAGGCCACCCTGAGGTGCTGGGCCCTCGGCTTCTACCCTGCAGAGATCACACTGACCTGGCAGCAGGATAGGGAGGACCAGGCCCAAGACATGGAGCTCATAGAGACCAGGCCCGCAAGGGATGGAAACTTCCAGAAGTGGGTGGCTGTGGTGGTGCCTTCTGAAGAGGAGCAGAGATACACATGCCATGGGCAGCATGAGGGGCTGCCTGAGCCCCTCACCCTGAGATGGGGTAAGGAGGGGATGGGGTGTCATGTCTCTTAGGGAAAGCCGGAGTCCCTCTGCATCCCTTCAGCAGGGTCAGGGCTGGGGCCTGGGATCAGGGTCCCTCACCTTCCCCTCCTTTCCCAGAGCCGCCCTCCCAGCCCACCATCCCCATCGTGGGCATCGTTGCTGGCCTGGCTGTCCTTGGAGCTGTAGTCACTGGAGCTGTGGTCGCTGCTGTGATGTGGAGGAAGAAGAGCTCAGGTGAGGAAGGGGTTAGGAGTGGTGTCTGAGATTGCTTGTCCCACTGAGTGTTCCAAGCCCCAGGTAGAAGTGTGCCCTGCCTGGTTACTGGGAAGCATCATCCACACTCATGAGCTTATCCAGCCTGGGCCCTGTGTGCCAACACTTACTCTTGTGTAAAACACCTGTGACAATGAAGGACAGATGTATCACCTTGATGACTGTGGTGATGGGGACCTGATCCCAGCAGTCACAGGTCACAGGGGAACGTCCCTGCTGAGGACAGTCCTTAGGAAGGCAGTTGGTCCAGGACCCACAGCTGCTTTGCTTGTTTTTCCTGATCCTGCCCTGGGTCTGCAGTCACACATTTCTGGAAACTTCTCTGGGGTCCAAGACTAGGAGGTTCCTCTACGACCTCATGGCCCCGCCACCATTCTGGGCTCTCACACAATATTTTCTTCCCATAGATAGAAAAGGAGGGAGCTACTCTCAGGCTGCAAGTAAGTATGAAGGAGGCTGATCCCTGAGATCATTGGGATATTGTTGTCTGGAGCCCATGGGGGAACCCACCCAGCCGCAATTCCTCCTGTAGCTGCATCTCCTGTGAGTTCTGACCAGGTCCTGCTTTTGTTCTATCCCAGGCAATGACAGTGCCCAGGGCTCTGATGTGTCTCTCACATCACCTTGTAAACGTGAGACACTGAGGACCCTGATGTGTGTGGGTGTTGGGGAGAACAGTGTACACAGCTGTGCTATGGGGTTTGTTGGAGTGGGATGTATTGAGCATGTGATGGGCTCTTTAAAGTGTCACCCCTCACTGTGACTGATACGAATTTGTTCATGAATATTTTTCTATAGTGTGAGACAGCTGCCTTGTGTGGAACTGAGAGACAAATTTTGTTCACACCTTCCCTTTGTGACTTCAAGAACCCTGACTTCTCTTTCTGAAAAGGCATCTGAATGTGTCTGTGTCTCTATAGACATAATGTGAGGAGGTGGGGAGACAACCCAGCCCCGTGTCCACCATGACCCCCTTCCCCACGCTGACCTGTATTCCTTCCCCATCACCTTTCCTGTTCCAGAGACCTGGGGCTGAGATGTCTCCATCTCTGTCTCAACTTCATGGTGCACTGAGCAGTAACTTCTTACTTTCCTATTAACATTAGAATCTGAGTATAGTTTACTTTTTCAAATTATTCCATGAGAGGTTGATGGGTTAATTAAAGGAGAAGATTCCTGAAATTTGAGACACAAAATAAATGGAAGACCCAAGAACCTTCGACAGTACACGTGTTTTTTGTGCTGATTTGTTGCAGGAGTGGAGTAGATGGGGCTGTGTCCAGTAGGTGTGCAGGCCACTGTGGGCTTTATGTGGTCACTGCTTGACTAGGTCATCTTTGCTGCTCCATTGTCCTTGATCCTTCAAAAGAACCTTGTCTTACCATGACCTGTGATCACAGGGACTTGGAAGTCACCTAGTGTGGTTCCTACACATAGACACCGTTGTGGTATGAAGAGACACATTTTCAGACCCCCGTACCTCTTGCCCTCCTTCCATGTCTCTTTCCCGGATTGTATTTTCCAAATTTCCCCAACCTTCTTAAAGAAAGCAGATTTGGAAACTTGCAGTGAAGAGGGGTCCCATGGATTTTCACCGTAGGTAACTTTCTGTTGGAACTCCTTCTGCTCTCTCTCCTACTCTTCTTCCTGCCTGAGTTGTAGTAATCCTAGTGCTGCCTCCAATCCAAACTCACGGATTTATAAAGCTGAGTCTAACTTAGATTCATATGTGGTTGAAAAATTGGACCCATAAGCCCAGGGTTATCTTTCCTGAAGAGTAAAATATGGTTGTGTGCTGCAGCGTGCAGGAGGGTTGGTGTGGGAGGAGGGAGGGAGGCAGGGAGGGCATACACGCATCCCTGGTTAGAAAAGCTCTGGCAGCACTGATGTCAGTGTGAGATGATGTTGTTCTGTAGCTGCCACAAAACAGCATTTGACCTGAGGCTACATTAATAAAGATATTGCCTTTAGAATGGGGAGGTGCCCTACAGTGATAATTCATTCAACTGACATTTGTTGTCTGTTAGCTATATGACTGTTTTCGCATTTAGAAAACATCATTAAAGATAAAACAGAAAAAATGTCAGACTTCCAGTGTATATGTTCTAGATGCAAGCTTGTCCAAGCTGCAGCTCACAGGCTGCATGTGGCCCAGGACAGCTTCGAATGTGAAGTCGATTTTGCTTATCTGTGGTGGCAGATATCATAAAAATTATGCGTGTACTTTTTTCTTTTTTTGATTATTTTCTGCTCATCAGCTATCATTAGTGTCTTTTATGTGTGCCTCAAGACAATTCTTCTTCTTCCCACGTGGTTCAGGGAAGCCAAAAGACTGCACACCTCTGTAGGCAGATGATAGATACAGTATAAGCAGAGTAAGGGCAGAAAATGCTTGAGTTAGAAGGTGGCAAGTGCTGTGGGGCAGGGGATCCAGAGTGTGGGCTGTGGGGACAGGGGGGTGGCTGCTGTGCTGGGTGGTCAGCATGGGCCTCGTGGCAAATGTGACCTTTGAGTGAAGATTTGAGGGATGTGAGGAGCTGTCCACAAGGATGACTGGGAAAGCTCTTTTCAGGCAGGAACCTTCAGTGCAGATGCACTAGGGCAGGAAAGTGTCTGTGTTCCTGGAAGGAGGAAGAGGTGAGAAGGGCTGGACAGAGAAAAACTGAAATGAGGTCAGAGGTGTGGTCAGAGCAGGGAGGCCTGGTGGGTGTGGGAAGGGTTTTGACCTTTGCTCTGAATGGCATGGTGAGTTAGAGGACAGTTTTGAAAAGTGGGACATGGTGGGACTTATCCTTTGAAAGCTTCTCTCTGGCTGCTGTGCTGAGAACACAATTGAGAGGTGGGGGACAAGTGAGGCAGTAGGGAAATGCTGGGGAAGGAGAGCAGTATTCCAGGATGGAGACGCTGGTTACCTTGACTGGGGTGTGAGCAGGGGAAATGGTGGGAAGTGATGGGATTCCGGATGAATTTGAAGATGGACTTCACAGCACTTGCTAATGGATTGCATCTGTGGTGTGAGAAAGAAGAATCAAGGACAGCCACAGTGTTGGACTGAGTGAGTAGAAGGGTGGAGCTGCTGTCCGTGGAGACGGGGAGACTCTGGCAGGAGCATACGGAGGAGAGGGCATCGCGGGCATTCAGTGGAGGAGACATCTACGAGGAGTGCAGGTGAGGGGCCCGGATTCCTCTGCAGCTACAGCTTCACCACCCAGTTACTCTCCTGCTTCCACCCCCTGTGTCTCAGAGCCAGAGCACTGATTCTCCCCTGGGCTGTCTGCACAGGTAGGTGGAAGTCAGGGAAGTTATGGTCTGCTGTCGGTTATAATAAGTCATGGATTATTGCGCTTTCTCAGAAAATTAAAGTAATGATAAATGAATTTGTAGCTAGAACACATTCAGAAGACTACAATAATGCAAAGTGTTTTATTCATCTAAAGACTGCAATGGAAGAAAAATTGTTGAACAAAAAAGAGACAATATTAGAAGACAGCAAATGATAATGTACAGACTTAAGCCCAATGAGGTCAACAATGACATTAAACATAAGGGACTCACACGCTCCAATGACAAGACAAATAGTGCAGAGGGGGAAAATAAGTCAATATATAAATAACTGTTGGCTGTTTACAAAAGCCATAATTTCAGTAGGAGATACAAAAACTGAAAGGAAAAGGGTAGAAAACAAATACCAGACAAACAATTATGAAAACCACACGGATATGCCATTTGGAAAAATTAGATGATGTGAATCTCCTGAGACATGGAGTACAGGTAGACAGCTTCCCATGTCTTTTGACTTTTTTAAGAAACAGGGTGTATTGCCCAGACTGAAATACCTCAGTGTAACCTCAAAATTCTGGGCTGAAGCAATTCTCCTGCCTCAGCCTTACACATAGCTAGGACTACAGGCATGTGCCAATACACCTGGCTAGAACGTCTCATTTTCTCATTTGATC
>NW_022441777.1:0-1934 GCF_009761245.1 Sapajus apella
AAGTTTAATATACACTTTGACAATCATTCTGCTACATAGCTCCGTTTTTGTTTTAGAGCCAGATATTCTCATTAAACCCTATACTCCCATTCACTAAGGAATATCCAAACGCAGCTTTTTGGAGAAACGTGTTTCTAACTCGCAGAATCGAAACATAGATGCAACTTCCGAAGGTGAGCGAACACACAGTGGAGCAGTTTGAAAGAGACGTTTCTCGTATGATTTAGATGCGATCCTAAAGCTAATTCTTAAGAGTCTGAGTATGGGTGGAAACACCTCTTTAGAGATTATGTAAAGAAACGGTTAGTGAACTGCTACATTCACCCAATTGTTTAACTCTGTAAGTTTAATATACACGTTGACAATCATTCTGCTACATAGTTCCTTTATTGTTTTACAGCCAGATATTTCTCATTAAACCTTATACTCCCATTCACTCAGGAATATCCAAACGCAGCTTTTTGGAGAAACGTGTTCCTAACTCACAGAATCTAAACATAGATGAGTCTTCTGAAGGGGAACGAACACAGACTGGAGCAGTTTGAAAGAGACGTTTCTCGTATGATTTAGATGCCATCTTAAAGGAATTCTTAAGAGTCTGTATATGGCTGAAAATATCTCTTTCAATATTCTCCAAAGAAAGGGTAAGTGAACTGCAACATTCACACAGTTGTTTAACTCTGTAAGTTTAATATACACCTTGACAATCATTCTGCTACATAGCTCCGTTTTTGTTTTAGAGCCAGATATTTCTCATTAAACCCTATACTCCCATTCACTTAGGAATATCCAAACGCAGCTTTTTGGAGAAACGTTTTTCTAACTGACAGAATCTAAACATAGATGCAATTTCCGAAGGTGAACGAATAGACAGTGGAGCAGTTTGAAAGAGACGTTTCTCGTATGATTCATATGCGATCTTAAAGCTAATTCTTAAGAGTCTGTATATGGCTGGAAATATCTCTTTCCAGATTCTCCAAAGAAATGGTTAGTCAACTGCTACATTCACACAATTGTTTAACTCTGTAAGTTTAATATACTCATTGACAATCATTCTGCTACATAGCTCCGTTTTTGTTTTAGAGCCAGATATTTCTCCTTAAACCCTATACTCCCATTCACTCAGCAATATCCAAACGCACGTTTTTGGAGAAGCGTTTTTCTTACTGGCAGAATCTAAACATAGATGCAACTTCCGATGGTGAACGAACACACAGTGTAGCACTTTGAATGAGACGTTTGTCGTTTGATTTAGATGCGATCTTAAAGCTAATTCTTAAGAGTCTGAATATGTGTGGAAATCTCTCTTTCCAGATTCTCCAAAGAAATGGTTAATGAACTGCTACATTCACACAATTGTTTATCTCTGTAAGTTTAATATACAGCTTGACAATCATTCTGCTACATAGCTCCGTTTTCATTTCAGAGCCAGATATTTCTAATTAAACCCTACACTCCCATTCACTCAGGAATATCCAAACGCAGCTTTTTGGAGAAACGTGTTTCTAACTGGCCGAATCTAAACATAGATGCAACTTCCGAAGGTGAACGATCACACAGTGGAGGAGTTTGAAAGAGACGTTTCTCATATGATTTAGATGCGATCTTAAAGCTAATTCTTAAGAGTCTGAGTATGGGTGGAAATATCTCCTTACAGATTCTCTAAAGAAACGGTTAGTGAACTGCTACATTCACGCAATTGTTTAACTCTGTAAGTTTAATATACACCTTGACAATCATTCTGCTACATAGCTCCGTTTTTGTTTCAGAGCCAGATATTTCTCATTAAACCCTATATTCCCATTCACTCAGGAATATCCAAACGCAGCTTTTTGGAGAAACGTTTTTCTAACTGGCAGAATCTAAACATAGATGCAACATCCGAAGGTGAACGAACACACAGTGGAGCAGTTTGAAAGAGACGTTTCTCGTAC
>NW_022441777.1:2034-2566 GCF_009761245.1 Sapajus apella
ATCTTAAAGCTAATTCTTAAGAGTCTGAGTATGGGTTGAAATACCTCTTTACAGATTCTGTAAAGAAACGGTGAGTGAACTGCTACATTCACGCAATTGTTTACCTCTGTAAGTTTAATATACACCTTGACAATCATTCTGCTACATAGCTCTGTTTTTGTTTTAGAGCCAGATATTTCTCATTAAACCCTGTACTCCCATTCACTAAGGAATATCCAAATGCAGCTTTTTGGAGAAACGTGTTTCTAACTCGCAGAATCGAAACATAGATGCAACTTCCGAAGGTGAGCGAACACAGACTGGAGCAGTTTGAAAGGAAAGCAGTTTCTCGTATGATTTAGATGCGATCTTAAAGCTAATTCTTAAGAGTCTGTATATGGCAGGAAATATCTCTTTCCAGATTCTCCAAAGAAATGGTTACTCAACTGCTACATTCCCACAATTGTTTAACTCTGTAAGTTTAATATACACCTTGACAATTATTCTGCTTCATAGCTCCGTTTTTGTTTTAGAGCCAGATATTTCTCATTAA
>NW_022441777.1:2666-5121 GCF_009761245.1 Sapajus apella
TCTTAAGAGTCTGAATATGGGTGGAAATCTCTCTTTCCAGATTCTCCAAAGAAAGGGTTAGTGAACTGCGACATTCACACAATTGTTTAACTTTGTAAGTTTAATATACACCTTGACAATCATTCTGCTACATAGCTCCGTTTTTGTTTCAGAGCCAGATATTTCTCTTTAAACCCTATATTCCCATTCACTCAGGAATATCCAAACGCTGCTTTTTGGAGAAACGTGTTTCTAACTGGCAGAATCTAAACATAGATGCAACAGCCGAAGGTGAACGAACACACAGTGGAGCAGTTTGAAAGAGACGTTTCTCGTATGATTTAGATGCAATCTTAAAGCTAATTCTTAAGAGTCTGAGTATGGGTTGAAATACCTCTTTACAGATTCTGGGAAGAAACGGTGAGTGAACTGCTACATTCACGCAATTGTTTAACTCTGTAAGTTTAATATACTCTTTGACAATCATTCTGCTACATAGCTCCGTTTTTGTTTTAGAGCCAGATATTTCTCATTAAACCCTATACTCCCTTTCACTAAGGAATATCCAAACGCAGCTTTTTGGAGAAACGTGTTTCTAACTCGCAGAATCTAAACACAGATGCGTCTTCTGAAGGTGAACGAACACAGAGTGGAGCAGTTTGAAAGAAACGTTTCTCGTATGATTCAGATGCTATCTTAAAGCTAATTCTTAAGAGTCTGTGAATGCCTGGAAATATCTCTTTCCAGATTCTCCAAAGAAATGGTTAGTCAACTGCTACATTCACACAATTGTTTAACTCTGTAAGTTAAATATACAACTTGACAATCACTCTGCTACATAGTTCCGTTTTTGTTTTAGAGCCAGATATTTCTCATTAAACCTTATACTCCCATTCACTCAGGAATATCCAAACGCAGCTTTTTGGAGAAGCGTTTTTCTTACTGGCAGAATCTAAACATAGATGCAACATGCGATCGTGAACGAACACACAGTGAACCAGTTTGAAAGAGACGATTGTCGTTTGATTTAGATGCGATCTTAAAGCTAATTGTTAAGAGTCTGAATATGGGTGGAAATATCTCTTTCCAGATTCTCCAAAGAAAAGGTTAGTGAACTGCTACATTCACACAATTGTTTAACTGTGTAAGTTTAATATACACCTTTACATTCATTGTGCTACCTAGCTACGTTTTTGTTTCAGAGCCACATATTTCTCATTAAACCCTATACGCCCATTCACTCAGGAATATCCAAACGCAGCTTTTTGGAGAATCGTGTTTCTAACTGGCAGAATCTAAACATAGATGCAACTTCCGATGGTGAACGAACACACAGTGTAGCAGTTTGAAAGAGACGTTTGTCGTTTGATTTAGATGCGATCTTAAAGCTAATTCTTAAGAGTCTGAATATGGGTGGAAATCTCTCTTTCCAGATTCTACAAAGAAAGGGTTAATGAAGTGCTACATTCACTCAGTTGTATAGCTCTGTAAGTTTAATACACAGCTTGACAATCATTCTGCTACATTGCTCCGTTTTTGTTTTAGAGCCAGATATTTTTCATTAAACCCTATACTCCCATTCACTCAGGACTATCCAAACGCAGCTTTTTGGAGAAACGTGTTTCTAACTCGCAGAATCTAAACATAGATGCGTCTTCTGAAGGTGAACGACCACAGAGTGGAGCAGTTTGAAAGAAACGTTTCTCGTATGATTCAGATGCTATCTTAAAGCTAATTCTTAAGAGTCTGTGTATGGCTGGAAATATCTCTTTCCAGATTCTCCAAAGAAATGGTTAGTCAACTGCTACATTCACACAATTGTTTAACTCTGTAAGTTTAATATACACCTTGACAATCATTCTGCTACATAGTTCCTTGTTTGTTTTAGAGCCAGATATTTCTCATTAAACCTTATACTCCCATTCACTAAGGAATATCCAAACGCAGCTTTTTGGAGAAACGTGTTTCTAACTCGCAGAATCGAAACGTAGATGCAACTTCCGAAGGTGAGCGAACACACAGTGGAGCAGTTTGAATGAGAGGTTTCTCGTATGATTTAGATGCGATCTTAAAGCTAATTCTTAAGAGTCTGAGTATGGGTGTAAATACCTCTTTAGAGATTCTGTAAAGTAACGGTTAGTGAACTGCTACATTCACGCAATTGTTTAACTCTGTAAGTTTAATATACACGTTGACAATCATTCTGCTACATAGTTCCGTTATTGTTTTAGAGCCAGATATTTCTCATTAAACCTTATACTCCCATTCACTCAGGAATATCCAAACGCAGCTTTTTGGAGAAACGTGTTTCTAACTCACAGAATCTAAACAAAGATGAGTCTTCTGAAGGTGAACGAACACAGAGTGGAGCAGTTTGAAAGAGACGTTTCTCGTATGATTCAGATGCGATCATAAAGCTAATTCTTAAGAGTCTGTATATGGCTGAAAATATCTCTTTCCAGATTCTCCAAAGAAA
>NW_022441778.1:0-5121 GCF_009761245.1 Sapajus apella
AGGAGGCAAGTGTCCAGGAATTTATCCATTTCTTCCAGGTTTACTAGTTTATGTGCATAGAGTTGTTTGTAATAATCTCTGATGATAGTTTGAATTTCTGTGGAATCTGTGGTGATATCCCCTTTATCGTTTTTTATTGCATCAATTTGGTTATTCTCTCTTTTCTTTTTTATTAATCTGGCTAGTGGTCTGTCTATTTTGTTGATCTTTTCAAAAAACCAGCTCCTGGATTTATTGATTTTTTGAAGGGTTTTTTGTGTCTCTATCTCCTTCAGTTCTGCTCTGATCTTAGCTATTTCTTGTCTTCTGCTAGACTTTGAGGTTTTTTGATCTTGCTCCTCTAGCTCTTTCAGTTTTGACGGTAGGGTGTCAATTTTTGATCTCTCCTTGCTTCTCATGTGGGCACTTATTGCTATATATTTTCATCCAGAGACTGCTTTAAATGTGTCCCAGAGATTCTGGTATGTTTTGTGTTCATTCTTGTTGGTTTCAAAGAACATCTTTATTTCTGCCTTCATTTCATAGTTTATCCAGTCAACATTCAAGAGCAAGTTGTTCAGTTTCCATGACGCAATGCGGTTCTGGGTTAGTTTTTGAATTCTGAGCTCCAACTTGATTGCACTGTGGTCTGAGAGACTGTTTGTTATGATTTCCATTCTTTTACATTTGCTGAGGAGTAATTTACTCCCAATTTTGTGGTCAATTTTAGGGTAGGTGTGATTGTGGTGCTGAGAAGAATGCATATTCTGTGGATTTGTGGTGGAGAGCTCTGTAAATGTCTATTAGGTTTGCTTGGTCCAGGTCTGAGTTCAAGTCCTGGATATTCTTGTTAATTTTCTGTCTGGTTGATCTGTCTAATATTGACAATGGGGTGTTAAAGTCTCCCACTATTATTGTGTGGGAGTCTAAGTCTCTTTGTAAGTCATTAAGAACTTGCCTTATGTATCTGGGTGCTCCTGTATTGGGTGCGTATATATTTAGGATCCTTAGCTCTTCTTGTTGCATTGATCCTTTTACCATTATGTAATGTCCTTGTCTCTTTTGATCTTTGTTGCTTTAAAGTCTAATTTATCAGAGATGAGAATTGCAACTCCTGCTTGTTTTTTTGCTCTCCATTTGCTTGGTAAATCTTCCTCCATCCCTTTATTTTGAGCCTTTGTTTATCCTTGTATGTGAGATGGATTTCCTGGATACAGCACACCGATGGGTTTTGGTTTTTTATCCAATTTGCCAGTCTGTGTCTTTTGATTGGGGCATTTAGTCCATTTACATTTAACGTTAATATTGTTATGTGTGAATTTGATACTGCCATTTTGATGCTAGCTGGGTGTTTTGCCCATTAGTTGATGCAGATTCTTCATTGTGTTGATGCTTTTTACCATTTCGTATCTTTTTGAAGTGGCTGGTACAGGTTGTTTCTTTCTATGTGTAGAGCCTCTTTCAGGAGCTCTTGTAAAGTAGGCCTGGTGGTGATGAAATCTCTGAGTACTTGCTTGCTCGCAAAGGATTTTATTTTTCCTTCACTTATGAAGCTTAGTTTGGCTGGATATGAAATTCTGGGTTGAAAGTTCCTTTCTTTAAGAATGTTGAATATTGGCCCCACTCTCTTCTGGCTTGTAGGGTTTCTGCTGAGAGATCTGCTGTGAATCTGATGGGCTTCCCTTTGTGAGTAATCTGACCTTTCTCACTGGCTGCCCTTAGTATTTTCTCCTTCATTTCAACCCTGGTGAACCTGATGATTATGTACCATGGGGTTGCTCTTCTTGAGGAATGTCTTTGTGGTGTTCTCTGTATTTCCTGGACTTGAATATTGGCCTGCCTTGCTAGGTTGGGGAAGTTTTCCAGGATAATATCCTGAAGAGTATTTTCCAGCTTGGATTCATTCTCTTCATCACATTCAGGTATACCTATCAAATGTAGATTAGATCTTTTCACATAGTCCCACATTTCTTTCAGACTTTGTTCATTCCTTTTTACCATTTTTTCTCTAATCTTGCCTTCTCATTTTATTTTATTGAGTTGATCTTCGACCTCTGATACTGTTTGTTCTGCTTGGTCAATTCGGCTGTTGAAACTTGTGCATGCTTAGCAAAGTTCTCGTTTTACGTTTTTCAGCTCCATCAATTCACTTATATTCATTTCTAAGTTGTCCCTTTTCATTAGCATTTCGTCAAATCTTTTTTCAAGATTCTTAATTTCTTTGCATTGGGTTAGAACATGTTTTTTAGCTCACAGAAGTTTCTTATTACCCACCTTCTGAAGCCTGATTTGGACATTTCATCTCACTCATTCTCCTTCCAGCCTTGTTCCCTTGCTGATGAGGAGTTGTGATCCCTTGTAGGAGGAAAGGTGTTCTGGTTTCGGGTGTTTTCATCCTTTTTGTGCTGGTTTCTTCCCATCTTTGTGGATTTATCCACCTGTCATCTTTGTAGTTGCTGACTTTAAGATTGGGTCTCTGAGTGGACGTTCTGTTTGTTGATGATAAAGTTATTTCTGTTTTTTAGTTTTCCTTGTAACAGTCTGGTACCTCTGCTGTAGGACTGCTGAGGTCCACTCCAGGCCCTGCTTGCCTGGGGATCACCTACAGCAGCTGCAGAACAGTAAGGGTTGCTACCAGTTTCTTCTTCTGCTATCTTTGTCCCAGAAGGATACTGCCAAATGTCAGTCTGATCTGTCCTTTACGAGGTGACTCTTTGGATATGCCGGGGTCAGGAATGAACAATGGAGCTAACCAAGAATTTTCTAAGGTTCTCTGCAAGACCAGATAATTTGGCAAAAAAAGAAAAGAAAAAAGAAAAGAAATAAAAGAAAGTGCCCTTCAAGTATTTTTTTCTGTTTAAATTTGCAAACCTGTGGTGAAAAACACTATCGAAAACAAATACAAGAAGCTTCAATTATATTAAGTAAAATCGTCATCTTAATTAATTCACTAAGTCCCTGGGTGACAATGCATGTGGCTCAGAGAGCTTTGGGAGGAATCCCATTTATCACTAGGAAGAATTGCCTGCTCCAAGCAGCAAGGCCACATCCTTCCATACCTTCCCAGTACTGCAGGAAAAGGCATAGTGAGGTCGAAATTCTAAATCACAGATCACACTCTCAGAGATAACATTTGTTTGTTGTATGAGGTAGAAAGCTGATTTTGGCTTGAATAGGGGGCTGGGGAGTAGAGGGACTACTTGTTTGCATCAAATTCTTTGAACTTCAATTACAAACTGAAGTCATTCTTTTTCAACAAAAGAAACACCTCATAGTTTTCTTGCTTTGCAGAGACAGATCATACCTTGGTAAGTTTTTAATCATTTGGAATCCACATGGCAATTAAGCTACTGAAAGTAAGCCTGAAGATATTTGAAAATCATAAGGCAGTACAATCTTAGGGATTCTTTATTTTATTCCTCCATTGCCCACTCCTTTACCATATTCTCATCTCCACGCCACCCTCATTCTCTTCTTCCTGCTATAATAATCTATAGTGGCAACTAATGGCTAATATAGATCATTTATGCTTTTTTTCTCATCCACTGGCAATGTATTCCAACTTAGAAATCCAAGGTTGCTTCTTTACGCAGCTCAAGTGGAAGAGGAAGGAAGTGAAAGCCCTTCAGCCCCCTCTCACATTTCTGCTGGATTTTATGGGTGTGGCAGAGTTTAGACCTTTGCCTAGAGGGTTCTCCCCCTGCTAAGAGGAACAGGAGGGGAAAGTGCCAAGCTGCCCCCAATCACTTGCCCTTCCCAACCATGCAGCCTCTTCTGCATCCTCAAGCCTTCAATGAGGCCCTCCTACCCTGTCTCCACTGCAGACTTGCCTCCAGTGTATCCACACATCCATGCTGTGGGGTCCCCATGGGACCACACTGAGTCCCTTGGACTAATAGCACCACCCTAGGGCCCAGGCAGATCAGGGAGAGCTATCTCCCTAGGGCCCAGGCAGATCAGGGAGAGCTATCTCCCTTTTATGTCCCAGCAAACTGCCCAGGCATGGGAAAGGCAGAAGTGGACCCCATGACCCCGGCCCCTCTCTTCCCTGCCATGCCCCCCACCCCAGGGGATGCAGAACAGGTGCTGGGAACCTGCCTTGAGTGCAGGAATTCCCAGAAGCCTCCATGCTGTGGGGTCAGCCCCTCAAGTCCATGACTGCCCACATGATGGAGACTCCAGGCCTTGAAAGAGAGGCATTGCAGATACTTTCCCAGCGCTTGGGCCTTGCCACTCGTAAATGAAAATCTTACTTGGTGTCTAATAGGGTGTTTCCAGCAAGTTCCCACCCTCTCTTCCCAGCATCTCTGAATACACCATATGGACCACATTGGCCAGAAATCCCTGAAGACAAGGACTTCCCAAACTGGGGATCCCTGGGCACCCCTCGACCACCTAGACTACACCTTCCGTGCCACCTAGGCCAGTAGGAGATCCAGACCCTCCGGCCGCAGGATGGAGATAGCCCGACCAAGGACATTAGAAGGATAATGCCTGTGATCCCTGTATTCTGGAAAGCTGAGACAGGAGGATCGCTTGAGGCCAGGAGCTTGAGACTAGCCTGGGCAACACAGTAAGACCTCATATCTTTTAAAAAAAAAAAAAAAAGATTTTTTTTTGAGACAGAGTCTCACTCTGTGCAGTGGCATGATCTTGGCTCACTGCAAACTCCATATCCTGGGTTCAAGCAATTCTCCTCCCTCAGCCTCCCAGGTAGCTGGGATTATGGGCATGCACCACCCACCCAGCTAATTTTTGTATTTTTAGTAGAGAAGAGGCTTCACCATGTTGGTGAGGCTGGTCTCAAACTCCTGGCCTCAGGTGATTTGCTCACTTCAGCCTCCCCAAATGCTGGGATTACAGGTTTTAACCATCTAGCCAGGCCAAAAATTTTTAATTATCTAGGTGTGGTAGTACACACCTGCAGAGGTTTAGGTGGGAGGATCACATTGAGCCCAGGAGTTGGAGGCTGCAGTGAGCTAGGATCACACCACCGCCCTCCAGCCTGGGCAACAGAGTGAGACTGTGTCTCAAAATACAGAATAAAATAAAAATTTGGTCAGGCATGGTGGCTCACACCTGTAATCCCAGCACTTTGGGAGGCCAAAGGGGTGATCACTTGAAGTCAGGAGTTCAAGACCA
>NW_022441779.1:0-5121 GCF_009761245.1 Sapajus apella
CTCCATGGACCCACAGCTGGAGCGGCAAATGGAGACCACCCGGAACCTGGTGGACTCCTATATGGCCATTGTCAACAAGATGGTGCGGGACCTCATGGTTGGTCTCAGGCCCAAGACCACCATGCACCTCAAGATCAACAACATGCATGCACCGCCTCATGGGGGCAGGGAGCTCCTGTGGCACTGGGGACGCATGTGGCCATGTTGTCCTGCGGGAGATGCCAACCAGCCCTATGGTACCAGGTCCAGGGAGGGAGGCATGGTCTAGACCAGAGCTGTTCCATAGAAATATAGCATGGGACTGTGCACAGTGGCCCATGCCTGTAATCCCAGCACTATGGGAGGCCAAGGCAGGAGGATCGCTTGAGCCCAGGAGTTTCAGACTAGCTTGGGCAACACAGTGAGATTTGGTGTCTACACAAAAATTTTTAAAAATAGCTGGGCTTGGTGGTGGCACATTCCTGTAGTCCTAGCTACTTGACAGGCTGACTTTGGAGGATTGCTTTGAGCCCAGGAGGCTGAGGCTGCAGTGAGCAGTGATCTCGCTCACTGTACTCCAGCCTGGAGACAGAGCCAGATCCTATCTCCACAAAAAATGTTAAAACACTGAGTAGCCAGGTGTCCTGGTGGCATGACAGGTCCCAGGTCCCCTGCCAGATCTATAACCTTTGTCAGGTGACTTTTCCTCTGGGCCCCACTGTCCCCATCTGAGTGAGAAAAGGCAGTGAGAGGCAGATCTTTGAGTCTAAGCGGTGGAGAATCCCGTCTGAAAGCCATACCCGGAGCTCCAAGTCCAGCACACAGTCCCAGCAGGTCCCAGCGGGGCGGCCAGGCATCAGGTCCCAACCTCCTTCCCTCTTTGCCCACTCTCAGACCAAGGAGTTCATCTTCTCGGAGCTGCTGGCCAACCTGTACTTGCCTGAGGGCCAGAAAAGCTGATGGAGGAGCCGGCAGGGCAGGCACAGCGGCGATTTGAGATGCGGCCCGTGCACCACGTGCTGAGGGAGCCGCTCGGCCTCATCAGCCACATCAACACCACCACCGTCAGCATGCCCACGGGAGCCCAGGGACGACTCCTGGCTGCAGGTGCAGAACGTCCCAGCTGGAGGCAGGTACCAGGGCCAGCTCCCAAGGCCTTAAAGCCCCCAGCCTTGATGGCTGAGCCTGGGTGGGGGCTCTTGGAACAGGCTCCGTGCCCAAGCTGGCAGACGTGGGTGCTCTCTGGAGCTGTCAGAGAGGGCAGAGAGCTCATGGTGTATGGCTAGGGGCTGGCAGCTTGAGGGGTTTGTGTGTGTGCGCGGCTGGACTCTGAGGCAGCCAGAAGCCTAGGAACGTCATCCTGGGCCCGCCATGCCTGTCGTGCAGTGTGAGTCATGCTGCTGGCCAGGGCATCCGGCTCCCAGCCTGGGAGTGCCAAGATCCAAATGCACTGCAGAGGAGGGGTGACAGTCAGGGTCTCACCTCCTCTGTCGGCAATCCAGTGGTGATCTGGGGTAAAAGCACGAGAGTCCCATACACACGGTCATCCCACCACATGCCTCACGGGCCAGGAAGGACACCCAGCTCCCTCCACCCCCCAGGTACTATCATAGCTGCTAGTGTGTGATTGAAGGCAGGGTCCCTGCCCCCACTGAAGCACTACCACCAGCCAGCAGGCTCACCGCCTATGCTATTCAGCCAAGGGAACACAGTGCCTGCTGATCTAGCTGAGCTCCGCCCAGTAAGTCCGGCTGCCCCCAATCTACCTAGCCCCCCACATCCCCACCCACCGCCACACACTCTCCCTCTTCTGCTTTTCCCCAAAGGAAGGGCCCAGCCTCACCTATGGGACCTGCAGCCCCCCAAACACCTGAGGCTCCCCACTTACACTTATAAGTGTATGGCTAGTGGCATCCGGCTGCCTGCCCTCCCTGTCTCCCCCAGGGTCCCTTCAGAGAGTCCTGGGCTTTCTGACCACCCAGAGGGGCCTCAGGCGCTCCCTGCAGCCACCAGCCCTTTTAGCTTCACCCTCCTGGTTCAGGCAGTGTTCCTTCTCTATCAGGCCTGGTGGCTGTTGTGTGGGGCTCCCCAAGGCGAGGGGTGGCCCTGAGCCATTGGGTTGGAAGACAGGGTGACCAGGGAAGAGGGCAGCCCGAGGGCAGTAAGCATGGGTCTGAACTGTGGGTGAACTGCCTGTGTGCCATGAGAGAGGCCAGCATGTTTTGGGTGGGGAGGGCCGCCACAGCCCCCGGACACTAATTGTGAAGCTCCAGCTCCTTCCTCCCCTTTCCCTTCCAGCCCCTTTTCCAGGAACCTTGCCACACCTGCACCTGCGCCCTCCCCTGCCAAGCCCTCCCCCAGCTGCTGCAGCTCCCCCTGCTTTGCGCTTGCCTCGCCAGCTCTCTCCTTGCTTTTCTCTCTTCCGTTTTCTCTCTGTTGTCTCTGCAACTGCCAGCCGATTGGGTCAGGGAAGTCCATCCCATCCTGAGAGTCCCAGGTCCCCCTTCGACCTCTACACAGATCCCCCCTCCTGTCGGAGACCTCCCTTTACAAGCCTGCCTGGGCGGCTGTTCTGAGACTCCCCCAGCCCTAAAGCCAGCCCCTTTCACTTGTGACTTTGTCCATTGTAGCGGTGAGCTGACACATCCAGGTGTGACTGTCCCCCTCTGTGGCATGCCCTTGCCCTGTTCTCGCCTCTGGCACTGGAAATCAGTGACTGTGCTGTCCCTGTGGAGTCTTGTGGCCCAACAAGAGAAAGCTGTCCCCTGACACTACACTCCAAAGTGCGCGACCTCCAGTGAGCCTCCTTGTCACCCAGGCCCCGCCATCCCTCCCACCCCTGCCAAGCATGGGGTTGCTGTGCAGGCAGCCCGGTGGCCTGACAGTCTCTACCAGTCCTGCTGTCCCTCGGCTGAGAGTCAAACCCATTTCTGGATGATGGGGGATATGTCCTATGTGGACTATGTTCTCTGTGGAGCTCAGGGGAGGGGAAAGACCAAGCCATTTCTGGGATGCTCTCTGGTGCGGTAAAAAGGCCATACCCTTTCCAAGGGACTTTTTTCCTGGAAAGCCCCTGGAGCTTAGCTAGTCTTATCCTGCGAAGCCGGCTCTGGCCACTAGGGAGCAGGAGGGCCATGAACTCAGTCTGGAGGGAGCCTGAGGGGCAGCCAGCACTCTGCAGGGACACACAGAACAGGCCACCAGGTGTAGACAGGAGAGGGAGGCAGGGGGATGGAAGAAAGACGCCCGGGGTGGATGGAAGTCAGCGCCCTTGGGTGCTGGTACCTGCCTTCCCGGCCACCGCTAGATCAGGCTTCTGAGCCTGCTGGCTGTCAGGGCCGGACGTGCCACGGCAGTCCCCGGGAAATCTCCCAGGTGTCACCAGGCAGCACACAGGTAACAGGCCTGGAAGGTCCCCAACAGCCCAGCTGGACACGCTCAGACACTCTGGTGCTCCTCGTTCAGTGGCACAGACTCCAGGACCAGTGAGGGAAACGGGAATACTCCAGGCAGAGCAGTGGGACTAAATCCATTTATTCCAAAATAAAAAGCAAAATAAACAGGAGTTGCATCACCAGGGAGCCACGACCCCAACCCCGCCTCCTTCCTCTGTCCTCTGCTAGCAATAAACAAATTTCCCAGCAGCAAATAATTATTAAAACCTCCTCCCCATGTGCCAGTTCCAACCTCTGCTAGGTACAAAACAGGGGGTGCCCCTACCCCCCCGGAATATACAACATGTTACACAGATACAATATGTACACTGGGGAAGGGGGGCCAGCCCAGCAGCCCGTGCCCTCGCCTGGTCCACAGTTAGCGCCACTGTCTTGCCTCAGCTGCCGCTCTGAATAAGAAGATGGGAGCCCCCTGAGGGAAAAGTTGCTTTGGTGAGGGGAAGGAGGCCATCAGACCTCCTCCAAACCAACCAACTCCAGCAGCCTCTGGCTCTTAAATAACAACCATCATCACCCAGAGATTTAAGGACTCAGCCCTGCTCAAGGTGGCAAAGGGTCTGTTGGTCTCCCCCCGTTAGACAGGGCTCTTGTCTTTCTACGCTAATAATAAAGGGGTGACTGGGAAGGGGTGGGGGGGACATGATGGGGGCGGAGACTCCAGCCCCCCTTCTCCAGGACTTGCTGACAAGGGCATGCTTTTATTTATTTTTATATTTATCCCCATGATGTTTTTTAAAAATCTCATAATTTCCTTTTCATAAATTTCATACTTCTCATAAAATTTTTCTACTTTTTATCCACAACGTTTTTTGCCACAACTTTTCCACATTTTTTATCCCATAACTTTTTTATCCCATAACTTTTATTATTTTGCGTTCTTTTAATGAACACACTTGCATAGCTATATTACCATTTCGTAAAAATAAAAACTCATTATCTCATGCCAAGTGTGCCCAGCATTTGCAGAGTCTCCATAACTTTAATACTATAGTTGTTAAGATGCACAAAATTTTAAGGCAAACACAGCGCTTTGCAGCAATTCAATAATTTATTACATTACAGGAGCATCACAGCAGCAGTCAATAATGCTGCTTTACACAAAAGGCTCAGGATTTTCATCTTACATTCTGTTCCCAAGAGTTCATACGTTGGTAAAAGTCATTCTTAGGAAACTTGGCAACTAAAGCTTTGGACTGGAATTGGCATTTCTTTCTCTACTTTTCCTTCCCCTGGTTTCTTTTAAACTATGACATTCATATTTTAAAATGTTTAAGTAATTTCATAACATTAAGATAGCAGTTACATGTTTTAATAGTTATCTTGAAAATGACTCTTAAGATAAAGTTTTGGAGAAGCTATATTATGGATAGGATAGGACTGAATTACATTTTCAAATTTTCTTAAAATCAGCTTTGGTTTCAGAACTGATTTTTATCATTTCTGGAAAATCTATCAGGTTTAATGAAATCCTTTAAAAATGATTATCATATATTGTACTCTTTAAATAGGCATTTTGATTCTTCCTACAGAAATTCAAATTCATTCAGTTGAACCCACATTTGAAAATTCTATGTATTTTTGTAATGACCTCTGAACAGAGAGACGCTGCCATTGAGCAGGCCTCTGGTACAGCAAACATGGTCCATTCAGGAGCTGTGAATACAGCTCTAGGTGAGCCCCTGAATCA
>NW_022441780.1:0-5120 GCF_009761245.1 Sapajus apella
CTAAATGCCCAAATCAAAAGACACAAACTGGCAAATTGGGTAAAAAGACAAAACCCATGGGTGTGCTATATCCAGGAAACCCATCTCACATGCAAGGATACACAAGGCTCAAAATAAAGGGATGAAGGAAGATTTACCAAGCAAATGGAGAGCAAAAAAAAGCAGGAGTTGCAATTCTCGTCTCTGATAAAATAGACTTTAAAGCAACAAAGATCAAAAGAGACAAAGAAGGACATTACATAATGGTAAAAGGATCAATACAACAAGAAGAGCTAATAATCCTAAATATATATGCACCCAATACAGAAACACCCAGATACACAAGGCTTATAAAGAGACTTAGACTTCCACACAATAATAGTGGGAGACTTTAACACCCCATTGTCAATATTAGATCAACCAGACAGAAAATTAACAAGAATATCCAGGACTTGAACTCAGACCTGGAACAAGCAAACCTAATAGACATTTACAGAACTCTCCACCCCAAATCCACAGAATATACATTCTACTCAGCACCACATCACACCTACTCTAAAATTGACCACATAATTGGAAGTAAATCACTCCTCAGCAAATGCAAAAGAACGGAAATCATAACAAACAGTCTCTCAGACCACAGTGCAATCAAGTTAGAACTCAGAATTCAGAAACTAACTCAGAACCGCACAGCTTCATGGAAACTGAACTGGCTCTTGAATGTTGACTGGATAAACAATGAAATGAAGGCAGAAATAAAGATGTTCTTCAAAACCAATGAGAACAAAGACACAACATACCAGAATCTCCGGGACACACTGCTTTAAATATATACCAATAAGTGCCCACATGAGATGTAAGGACAGATCTAAAATTGACACCCTATCATCAAAATTGAAAGAGCTAGAAGAGCAAGATCAAAAAAAACTCAAAACCTAGCAGAAGACAAGAAATAACTAAGATCAGAGCAGAACTGGAGATAGAGACATAAAAAACCCTTCAAAAAATCAATAAATCCAGGAGCTGGTTGTTCGAAAAGATCAACAAATAGACCACTAGCCAGATTAAAAAAAAAGAAAAGAGAGAACAACCAAATTGATGCAATAAAAAACGATAAAGGGGATATCACCACAGATTCCACAGAAATTCAAACCATCATCAGAGATTATTACAAAGAACTCTATGCACATAAACTAGTAAACCTGGAAGAAATGGATAAATTCCTGGACACTTGCCTCCTCCCAAGCCTAAACCAGGAAGAAGTCGAAACCCTGAACAGACCAATAACAAGGTCTGAAGTTGAGGCAGCAACGAATAGCCTATCACTCAAAAAAAGCCCAGGTCCAGACGGGTTCACAGCCGAATTCTACCAGACATACAAAGAGGAGCTGGTACCATTCCTTCTGAAACTATTCCAAATAATCCAAAAAGAGGGAATCCTTCCCAAATCATTTTATGAGACGAACATCATCCTGATACCAAAACCTGGCAGAGAACCAACAAAAAAAGAAAACTTCAGGCCAATATCCATGATGAACATAGATGCAAAAATCTTCAATAAAATACTGGCAAGCTGATTGCAACAGCACATCAAAAAGCTTATCCACCATGATCAAGTAGGCTTCATCCCGGGGATGCAAGACTGGTTCAATATACGCAAGTGCATAAACGTAATTCACCCCATAAACAGAACCTAAGACAAAAACCACATGATTATCTCAATTGATGCAGAGAAGGCCTTTGACAAAATTCAACAGCCCTTTATACCAAAAACCCTCAATAAACTAGGTATTGATGGAATATATCTCAAAATAATAAAAGCTATTTACGACAAACCAACAGCCAATATCATACTGAATGGGCCAAAAATGGAAGCATTCCCTTTGAAATCTGGCACTAGACAAGGATGCCCTCTCTCACCACTCCTATTCAATATAGTACTGGAAGTTCTAGCCAGACAAATCAGGCAAAAAAAAGAAATAAAGGGTATTCATATAGGAAAGGGGGAAGTCAAATTGTCTCTATTTGCAGGCGACATGATTGTATATCCAGAAGACCCCATCGTCTCAGCCCAAAATCTCCTGAAACTGATAAGCAACTTCAGCAAAGTCTCAGGATACAAAATCAATGTGCAAAAATCACAAGCATTCCTATAAACCAATAACAGACTTAAAAAGAGCCAAATCAAGAACAAACTGCCATTCACAATTGCCACAAAGAGAATAAAATACCTAGGAATACAACTAACAAGGAACGTAAAGGACTCCTTCAAGAACTACAAGCCACTGCTCAATGAAATAAGAGAGGACACAAACAGATGTAGAAACATTCCATGTCCATGGTTAGGAAGAATCAATATCGTGAAAATGGCCATACTGCCGAAAGTAATTTACAGATTCAACGCAATCCCCATCAGGCTACCAATGACCTTCTTCACAGAACTGGGAAAAAACACCTTAAACTTCATATGGAACCAAAAGACAGCCCATATAGCCAAGTCAAGTCTAAGCAAAAAGAACAAAGCGGGAGGCATCACATTACTGGACTTCAAACTATACCACAAGGCTACAGTAATGAAAACAGCATGGTACTGGTGCCAAAACAGAGATTAAGACCAATGGAACAGAACAGAGGCCTCGAAGGCAATGTACATTTCTACAACAATCTGATCTTTGACAAACCTGACAAAAACAAGCAATGGGGAAAGGATTCCCTGTTTAATAAATGGTGTTGAGAAAACTGGCTAGCCATGTGCAGAAAGCAGAAATTGGACCCCTTCCTGACACCTTACACTAAAATTAACTCCAGATGGATTAAAGACTTAAACTAATAAGACCAAACAGCATAAAAACCATAGAAGAAAATCTAGGCAAAACAATTCAGGACATAGGCATAGGCAAGGACTTCATGACCAAAACACCAAAAGCATTGGCAACGAAAGCCAAAATGGACAAATGGGACCTAATCAAACTCCACAGCTTCTGCACAGCAAAAGAAACAGTCATTAAAGTGAATCGGCAACCAACAGAATGGGAAAAATTTTTTGCAGTTTACCCATTTGACAAAGGGCTGATATCCAGAATTTACGAAGCACTAAAACAGATTTACAAGAAAAAAACGAAGAAGCCCATTCAAAAGTGGGCAACAGATATGAACGGACACTTTACAAAAGAAGACATACATTAGGCCAACAAACATGAA
The DNA here is from genome assembly GCF_009761245.1 of Sapajus apella. Taxonomy (NCBI): domain Eukaryota; kingdom Metazoa; phylum Chordata; class Mammalia; order Primates; family Cebidae; genus Sapajus; species Sapajus apella. The sequence continues at coordinate 3,181 of NW_022441780.1, forward strand.
AAAATGCTCATCATCACCAGTCATTAGAGAAATGCAAATCAAAACTACATTGAGATACCATCTAACGCCAGTCAGAATGACGATCATTAAAAAATCTGGAGACAACAGATGCTGGAGAGGATGTGGAGAAATAGGAATCCTTTCACACTGTTGGTGGGAGTGTAAATTAGTTCAACCATTGTGGAAGACAGTGTGGCGATTCCTCAAGGACCTAGAAATAGAAATTCCATTTGACCCAGCAATCCCATTACTGGGTATATATCCAAAGGATTATAAATCGTTCTACTCTAAGGACACATGCACATGAATGTTCACTGCAGCACAGTTTACAATAGCAAAGACCTGGAACCAACCCAAATGCCCATCGATGATAGACTGGACAGGGAAAATGTGGCACATATACAACATGGAATATTATGCAGCCATCAAGAACAATGAGTTCATGTTCTTTGTAGGGACATGGATGAATCTGGAAACCATCATTCTCAGCAAACTGACACAAGAGCAGAAAATCAAACACCACATGTTCTTACTCATAGGCGGGTGTTGAGCAATGAGAACACATGGACACAGGGAAAGGCGCACTACACACTGGGGTCTGTTGGAGGAAATAGGGGAGGGACAGCAGAGGGTGGGGAGTTGGGGAGAGATAGCAAAAGGAGAAATGCCAGATATAGGTGAAGGGGAGAAGGCAGCAAATCACACTGCCACGTGTGTACCTATGCGACAATCTTGCATGTTCTTCACATGTACCCCAAAACCTAAAGTACAATTAAAAAAAAAAAGAATAAAAAGAAACCTCAAAAATAAATAAATAAATAAAAATAAAAGAATGATTAAATAAATGATGGCAGAGTTTGCATGCTTCAGAAGTCGATAGCATTTTTAAAGAGGCAGGGCAACACACACCACAGTGAGGGATCTTAAAGGCCTGCTTTGGAAAGAAAATGGCAAGTGAGCTACAGTCAGCACACGTGTGTAGCTCCCAGTTCCAGCTCCTACAAGATGGCTACTGAATACACACACAGTCCCCAGCCCATACACGGACACAAATGCACACAGAAAGGGGGAGCCCTGCAAAGGCTTGTTAGCCATGTCCTCTGGGGAGGGGAGGAAAGAAAGGTGGGAGCAGAGGGGCCTTGCACATTTTACTTTATTAAAAATGTTTATACCGGTTGAGTCTTTTACCAAATCACATTTTATTATTCACAAACACTACAATCAAACCCACCTGTGTGCCTTTGAGGGTCTCCTCTTCTAGCTAGGGAGATGTCAGCACTGGGACAAAACAACCTGTGGGGAAGGGACACCGAGGGGAGGAAGCAGGACTTTCCACACCAGCCACCGCTCTGGGAGTCAGGAGAGATGACAAACAGGCCAGTCTCCTCCTGCAAGGCAGCCACTGGGGCAGAGGGGCCAGCCTCCCAGGCGATCGGGATGTCAGCAAGCCCCAGGGCACAGCCAGAGACAACCGAAACACAGGAGGCAGCGCTGACCCAAGGGAGGGCAGGACAAGGTGACAGTCCGGCCAGGACAGCCAGGGATGCGCAGATGGGCAGTATTTATTTGGGGAAAACTCAATCATCCCATTTCATTCAATGAGTAGTTTGTGTGGCAAGGGTGTGTGGTGTGTGCATGAGATACAGTGTATGCGGTATGGTGGGTAGGGAGTGTGTAGTGTTGGGGGCACATGTGTATGTGTGTGTTTGTGTGTATGGTGGTGGGGTGTCGTGGAGGGTGTGGTGAGTGTGTGGAGTGTACTGTGTATGGTGTGTGGTATTTTGTGTGTGTGATGTGCATGTGGTAGGTGTGAAGTGTGATGTAGTGTGAAAGGGTTCAGTGTGTATTTTTGTGTGCATGGTGTAGTGTTTGTGGTGTGTGGTATGTATGAGTTATGTGTAACGTGTGTGGTTGTATGAGGTGCATGTAGTGCGTGGTGC
>NW_022441781.1:0-5120 GCF_009761245.1 Sapajus apella
CTAAATGCCCAAATCAAAAGACACAAACTGGCAAATTGGGTAAAAAGCTAAAACCCATGGGTGTGCTATATCCAGGAAACCCATCTCACATGCAAGGATACACAAGGCTCAAAATAAAGGGATGAAGGAAGATTTACCAAGCAAATGGAGAGCAAAAAAAAGCAGGAGTTGCAATTCTCGTCTCTGATAAAATAGACTTTAAAGCAACAAAGATCAAAAGAGACAAAGAAGGACATTACATAATGGTAAAAGGATCAATACAACAAGAAGAGCTAATAATCCTAAATATATATGCACCCAATACAGAAACACCCAGATACACAAGGCTTATAAAGAGACTTAGACTTCCACACAATAATAGTGGGAGACTTTAACACCCCATTGTCAATATTAGATCAACCAGACAGAAAATTAACAAGAATATCCAGGACTTGAACTCAGACCTGGAACAAGCAAACCTAATAGACATTTACAGAACTCTCCACCCCAAATCCACAGAATATACATTCTACTCAGCACCACATCACACCTACTCTAAAATTGACCACATAATTGGAAGTAAATCACTCCTCAGCAAATGCAAAAGAACGGAAATCATAACAAACAGTCTCTCAGACCACAGTGCAATCAAGTTAGAACTCAGAATTCAGAAACTAACTCAGAACCGCACAGCTTCATGGAAACTGAACTGGCTCTTGAATGTTGACTGGATAAACAATGAAATGAAGGCAGAAATAAAGATGTTCTTCAAAACCAATGAGAACAAAGACACAACATACCAGAATCTCCGGGACACACTGCTTTAAATATATACCAATAAGTGCCCACATGAGATGTAAGGACAGATCTAAAATTGACACCCTATCATCAAAATTGAAAGAGCTAGAAGAGCAAGATCAAAAAAAACTCAAAACCTAGCAGAAGACAAGAAATAACTAAGATCAGAGCAGAACTGGAGATAGAGACATAAAAAACCCTTCAAAAAATCAATAAATCCAGGAGCTGGTTGTTCGAAAAGATCAACAAATAGACCACTAGCCAGATTAAAAAAAAAGAAAAGAGAGAACAACCAAATTGATGCAATAAAAAACGATAAAGGGGATATCACCACAGATTCCACAGAAATTCAAACCATCATCAGAGATTATTACAAAGAACTCTATGCACATAAACTAGTAAACCTGGAAGAAATGGATAAATTCCTGGACACTTGCCTCCTCCCAAGCCTAAACCAGGAAGAAGTCGAAACCCTGAACAGACCAATAACAAGGTCTGAAGTTGAGGCAGCAACGAATAGCCTATCACTCAAAAAAAGCCCAGGTCCAGACGGGTTCACAGCCGAATTCTACCAGACATACAAAGAGGAGCTGGTACCATTCCTTCTGAAACTATTCCAAATAATCCAAAAAGAGGGAATCCTTCCCAAATCATTTTATGAGACGAACATCATCCTGATACCAAAACCTGGCAGAGAACCAACAAAAAAAGAAAACTTCAGGCCAATATCCATGATGAACATAGATGCAAAAATCTTCAATAAAATACTGGCAAGCTGATTGCAACAGCACATCAAAAAGCTTATCCACCATGATCAAGTAGGCTTCATCCCGGGGATGCAAGACTGGTTCAATATACGCAAGTGCATAAACGTAATTCACCCCATAAACAGAACCTAAGACAAAAACCACATGATTATCTCAATTGATGCAGAGAAGGCCTTTGACAAAATTCAACAGCCCTTTATACCAAAAACCCTCAATAAACTAGGTATTGATGGAATATATCTCAAAATAATAAAAGCTATTTACGACAAACCAACAGCCAATATCATACTGAATGGGCCAAAAATGGAAGCATTCCCTTTGAAATCTGGCACTAGACAAGGATGCCCTCTCTCACCACTCCTATTCAATATAGTACTGGAAGTTCTAGCCAGACAAATCAGGCAAAAAAAAGAAATAAAGGGTATTCATATAGGAAAGGGGGAAGTCAAATTGTCTCTATTTGCAGGCGACATGATTGTATATCCAGAAGACCCCATCGTCTCAGCCCAAAATCTCCTGAAACTGATAAGCAACTTCAGCAAAGTCTCAGGATACAAAATCAATGTGCAAAAATCACAAGCATTCCTATAAACCAATAACAGACTTAAAAAGAGCCAAATCAAGAACAAACTGCCATTCACAATTGCCACAAAGAGAATAAAATACCTAGGAATACAACTAACAAGGAACGTAAAGGACTCCTTCAAGAACTACAAGCCACTGCTCAATGAAATAAGAGAGGACACAAACAGATGTAGAAACATTCCATGTCCATGGTTAGGAAGAATCAATATCGTGAAAATGGCCATACTGCCGAAAGTAATTTACAGATTCAACGCAATCCCCATCAGGCTACCAATGACCTTCTTCACAGAACTGGGAAAAAACACCTTAAACTTCATATGGAACCAAAAGACAGCCCATATAGCCAAGTCAAGTCTAAGCAAAAAGAACAAAGCGGGAGGCATCACATTACTGGACTTCAAACTATACCACAAGGCTACAGTAATGAAAACAGCATGGTACTGGTGCCAAAACAGAGATTAAGACCAATGGAACAGAACAGAGGCCTCGAAGGCAATGTACATTTCTACAACAATCTGATCTTTGACAAACCTGACAAAAACAAGCAATGGGGAAAGGATTCCCTGTTTAATAAATGGTGTTGAGAAAACTGGCTAGCCATGTGCAGAAAGCAGAAATTGGACCCCTTCCTGACACCTTACACTAAAATTAACTCCAGATGGATTAAAGACTTAAACTAATAAGACCAAACAGCATAAAAACCATAGAAGAAAATCTAGGCAAAACAATTCAGGACATAGGCATAGGCAAGGACTTCATGACCAAAACACCAAAAGCATTGGCAACGAAAGCCAAAATGGACAAATGGGACCTAATCAAACTCCACAGCTTCTGCACAGCAAAAGAAACAGTCATTAAAGTGAATCGGCAACCAACAGAATGGGAAAAATTTTTTGCAGTTTACCCATTTGACAAAGGGCTGATATCCAGAATTTACGAAGCACTAAAACAGATTTACAAGAAAAAAACGAAGAAGCCCATTCAAAAGTGGGCAACAGATATGAACGGACACTTTACAAAAGAAGACATACATTAGGCCAACAAACATGAAAAAATGCTCATCATCACCAGTCATTAGAGAAATGCAAATCAAAACTACATTGAGATACCATCTAACGCCAGTCAGAATGACGATCATTAAAAAATCTGGAGACAACAGATGCTGGAGAGGATGTGGAGAAATAGGAATCCTTTCACACTGTTGGTGGGAGTGTAAATTAGTTCAACCATTGTGGAAGACAGTGTGGCGATTCCTCAAGGACCTAGAAATAGAAATTCCATTTGACCCAGCAATCCCATTACTGGGTATATATCCAAAGGATTATAAATCGTTCTACTCTAAGGACACATGCACATGAATGTTCACTGCAGCACAGTTTACAATAGCAAAGACCTGGAACCAACCCAAATGCCCATCGATGATAGACTGGACAGGGAAAATGTGGCACATATACAACATGGAATATTATGCAGCCATCAAGAACAATGAGTTCATGTTCTTTGTAGGGACATGGATGAATCTGGAAACCATCATTCTCAGCAAACTGACACAAGAGCAGAAAATCAAACACCACATGTTCTTACTCATAGGCGGGTGTTGAGCAATGAGAACACATGGACACAGGGAAAGGCGCACTACACACTGGGGTCTGTTGGAGGAAATAGGGGAGGGACAGCAGAGGGTGGGGAGTTGGGGAGAGATAGCAAAAGGAGAAATGCCAGATATAGGTGAAGGGGAGAAGGCAGCAAATCACACTGCCACGTGTGTACCTATGCGACAATCTTGCATGTTCTTCACATGTACCCCAAAACCTAAAGTACAATTAAAAAAAAAAAGAATAAAAAGAAACCTCAAAAATAAATAAATAAATAAAAATAAAAGAATGATTAAATAAATGATGGCAGAGTTTGCATGCTTCAGAAGTCGATAGCATTTTTAAAGAGGCAGGGCAACACACACCACAGTGAGGGATCTTAAAGGCCTGCTTTGGAAAGAAAATGGCAAGTGAGCTACAGTCAGCACACGTGTGTAGCTCCCAGTTCCAGCTCCTACAAGATGGCTACTGAATACACACACAGTCCCCAGCCCATACACGGACACAAATGCACACAGAAAGGGGGAGCCCTGCAAAGGCTTGTTAGCCATGTCCTCTGGGGAGGGGAGGAAAGAAAGGTGGGAGCAGAGGGGCCTTGCACATTTTACTTTATTAAAAATGTTTATACCGGTTGAGTCTTTTACCAAATCACATTTTATTATTCACAAACACTACAATCAAACCCACCTGTGTGCCTTTGAGGGTCTCCTCTTCTAGCTAGGGAGATGTCAGCACTGGGACAAAACAACCTGTGGGGAAGGGACACCGAGGGGAGGAAGCAGGACTTTCCACACCAGCCACCGCTCTGGGAGTCAGGAGAGATGACAAACAGGCCAGTCTCCTCCTGCAAGGCAGCCACTGGGGCAGAGGGGCCAGCCTCCCAGGCGATCGGGATGTCAGCAAGCCCCAGGGCACAGCCAGAGACAACCGAAACACAGGAGGCAGCGCTGACCCAAGGGAGGGCAGGACAAGGTGACAGTCCGGCCAGGACAGCCAGGGATGCGCAGATGGGCAGTATTTATTTGGGGAAAACTCAATCATCCCATTTCATTCAATGAGTAGTTTGTGTGGCAAGGGTGTGTGGTGTGTGCATGAGATACAGTGTATGCGGTATGGTGGGTAGGGAGTGTGTAGTGTTGGGGGCACATGTGTATGTGTGTGTTTGTGTGTATGGTGGTGGGGTGTCGTGGAGGGTGTGGTGAGTGTGTGGAGTGTACTGTGTATGGTGTGTGGTATTTTGTGTGTGTGATGTGCATGTGGTAGGTGTGAAGTGTGATGTAGTGTGAAAGGGTTCAGTGTGTATTTTTGTGTGCATGGTGTAGTGTTTGTGGTGTGTGGTATGTATGAGTTATGTGTAACGTGTGTGGTTGTATGAGGTGCATGTAGTGCGTGGTGC
>NW_022441782.1:0-5120 GCF_009761245.1 Sapajus apella
TGAATTCTACCAGATGTACAAAGAAGACCTGGTACCATTTCTACTAAAACTATTTCAAATGAGTTGAGAAAGAGACACTCCTTACCAAGTCATTACATAAGAACAACATCATTCTGATACCAAAACTTGGCAGAGATAAAACAGAAATAGAAAACTTGAGGCCAATAACTGATAAACATTGATGAAAAATATCCTCAACAAAATGCCAGCAAACCAAATCCAGCTGCACATCAAAGAGCTAATCCACTATGTTCAAGTAGGTTTTGTCCGTGGGATGCAAGATTGGTTCAACATACAAATTAATAAATGCTAGAAATCACATAAACAGAACATAAAAAACACAAAATTATCTCAATAGAGGCAGAAAAAGCTTTCATTAAAATTTAACATCTTTTATGTTAAAAGCCCTCAACAAACTATGCGTTGAAGGTACATACTTCATAATAATGAGTTATCTATGACAAACCCCAAACCAAAATACTGAATGAAAACAAGCTGAAAGCATTTCTCCATGAAAACTGGAGGAAGACAAAACTGCTTTCTCTCACCACTGTTATTTAACATAGAATTCAAAGTTCCAGCCAGAGCAATCAGGCAAGAGAAAAAATATAAACATTCAAACAGAAAGAGAGGAAGTCAAACTATCTCTGTTTGCAGATGACATGATTTTATCATTAGAAAATCCTGCAGTCTCAGCGGAAAAGCTCTTTAAACTGACAAGCATCTTTAGCAGAGTTTCAAAATACAAAACAGATGTACAAAAGTCAGTAGCATTCCTAAACATCAACAGCAACCAAACCAAAAGCCAAATAAAAAAAAAAATCTCATTCACAATCTTTAGGAATACAGCTAACCAGGGAGGTGAAAGATCTCTTCCAAAAGAATTATAAAACACTGAATTAAAAAGTCGGAGATGACACAAACCAATGGAAAACCATTTTATGCTCATAAATAGAAAAGATCAATATTATTAAGATGACCATACTGCCCAACGAAATTTACAGATTTAATGCTATTTCTATTAAACCACTGACACCATTTTTAGCAGAACAACAGTAACAACAACAACAACAAAAAACTATTTTAGATTTTATATGGAACAACAACAACAAACAAATAGCCAAGGCAATTCTAAGCAAACAGGATAAAGCTGAAGGCATTACATTACCAACCTCAAACTATACCACAGGGCTACAGTAACCAAAGCAACATGGTACTGGAAACACAACACGACACAACAAAAAACAAAAAAAAGAACAAAAAACAGACTCATAGACCAATGCAACACAATGCAGGCATAGAAATAATGTCGCATACCTAAAACCATCGGACCTTTAACAAAGCTGAAGAAGAGAATTTAGGAAGAAATCCCTATTTAATAAATGGTACTGAAATAAGTAGCTAGTACTATGTAGAAGATTGGAACCAGATTCCATCCTTACACCATATTGAAGAAAATACTTAAAAGAAATTAAAGACTTAAATGTAAAACTTAAAGTTGTAAAAAATAAATAAACAAAAACTGACAGATAATCTAGGAAATACCATTCTAAACACAAACTGGCAAAGATCTCATGATGAAGGTGCCAAGACAATTGCAACAAAAGCAAAAATTGACAAATGGGACCTAATGAAACAAAAAAGCTTTCTCATAGAAACCAAAACTATCAACAGAGTAAACAGACAACCTGCAGAATTAAAAAAACAAAAAATGTGCAAATTATGATTCTGTCAAGGGTCTAATATCCAGAATCTACAAAAAACTTAATCAAGTTTACAAGAAAAAAAGCAAACAACCTCAGTAAAAAGTAGGCAAAACAACATGAACAAATACTTTTCAAAAGAAGACATACCTGTGCCTAACATGTATAATTTTTAAAATGTTCATCACTAATTATTAGAGAAATGAAAGGAAAAACCACAATGAGATACCATTTCACACCAGTCAGAATGGCTATTATTAAAAAGTCAAAAATTGGCCGGGCGCCGTGGCTCACGCCTGTAATCCCAGCACTTTGGGAGGCCGAGGCGGGTGGATCACGAGGGCAAGAGATCGAGACCATCCTGGTCAACACGGTGAAACCCCGTCTCTACTAAAAAAATACAAAAAATTAGCTGGGCATGGTGGCGCGTGCTTGTAATCCCAGCTACTCAGGAGGCTGAGGCAGGAGAATTGCCTGAACCCAGGAGACAGAGGTTGCTGTGAGCCGAGATTGCGCCATTGCACTTCAGCCTGGGTAACAAGAGCGAAGCTCCGTCTAAAAAAAAAGTCAAAAATTAACAGATGCTGGCAAGGTTGTAAAAAAAAAGAAAATGCTTATAACGCTGCTGGTGTGAGTTTAGTTCAACCACTGTGAAAACCAGTGTAGTGATTCCTCACAGAACTAAAAACAAAATTATCATTTCATCGAGCAATTTCATAATATAAATTTTTGTTGCAAAAAGACACATATGTCGGGTGCTGTGGCTCACACCTGTAATCCCGGCACTTTGAGAGGCCAAGATGAGAGGATCACCTGAGGTCGGGAGTTCAAGACCAGCCTGAACAACATAGAGAAACTCCATCTCTACTAAAAATACAAAATTAGGGCCGGGCGCGGTGGCTCAAGCCTGTAGTCCCAGCACTTTGGGAGGCCGAGGCGGGTGGATAACGAGGTCAAGAGATCGAGACCATCCTGGTCAACACGGTGAAACCCCGTCTCTAAAAATACAAAAAATTAGCTGGGCATGGTGGCGCGTGCCTGTAATCCCAGCTACTCAAGAGGCTGAGGCAGGAGAATTGCCTGAACCCAGGAGGCGGAGGTTGCGGTGAGCCGAGATCGCGCTATTGCACTCCAGCCTGGGTAACAAGAGTGAAACTCCGTCTCAAAAAAAAAAAAAAAAAAAAAAAAAAATACAAAATTAGCTGGGCATGGTGGTGCATGGTGGTGCCTGTAATCCCAGCTGCTTGGGAAGCTGAGGCTGGAGAATCGCTTGAACTAGGGAGGCGGAGGTTGTGGTGAGCCAGGATCACACCACTGCACTTCACCCTGGGCAAGAAGAGTGAAACTCTGTCTCAAAAAAATAAAATAATAAAATAAAATAAAAAGACACATGCACATGCATGACCATGGTGGCAATATTCAAAACAGCAAAGACATGGAATCTGCCGGGTACAGTGGCTCACGCCTGTAATCCCAACACACTTTGGGAGACCTAGGCGGGCAGGTCACCTGAGGTCAGGAGTTCAAGACCAGCCTGGCCAACACAGTGAAACCCTGTTTCTACTAAAAATAGAAAAGAAATAGCTGGGCATGGTGGCATGTGCCTGTAATTCCAGCTACTCTCGGGAGGCTAAGGCAGGAGAATCACCTGAAGCCAGAAGGTGGAAGTTGCAGTGAGCCGAGATCTCACCATTGCACTTTAGCTTGGGCAAAAGAGTAAAACTTCAGCTCAATAAATAAATAAATAAATAAATAAAGACACAAAGACATGGAATCAACCTAAATGCCTAGCAATGGCAGACTGGATAAAGAAAATGTGGTATAAACTGGCACGGTGGCTCCTGCCTGTAATCCCAGAGCTTTGAAAGGCTGAGTCAGGTGGATGGACTGAGTCCATGAGTTCAAAACCAGCCTAAAAGCCAAGGCATAATGCCATCTCTACAAAAAAGTCAAAACAAAATATTAGCTGTGCATAGTGGTGTGTGCCTCTACTTATAGCTACTTAGGAGGCTGAGGGAGAAAGACTGCTTGAGCCCAGGAGGTTGAGGCTGCAGTGAGCCAACATGATGCCACTGCACTCCAGCCTGGACAACAGAGTGAGACCCTTTTTCCAAAACAGTAAAATAACATAAAACAAGATTTAATACAAACAAAATATGTATAGAAACATAATGGAATACTGTGTGGTCAAACAAAATAGTAAGATCATGTCCTTTGCATCAACCTGGATGGAGCTGGAGACCATTATCCTTAGAAAACTAATGCAGAAACAGAAAGCCAAATGCATGTTATTATTTAAGAGTAAGAGCTAAATAACAACACGTGGGCACAAAGAAGGGAACAGACACTGAAGTCTAGTGGAGGGTGGAGGGTGGGAGGACAGAGAGGATCAGAGGAAAACACCTGTTTGGTGCTATAGTACCTCAGTGACAAAATAATCAGCCTGCCAAAGTCCATGACCCAATTTTACCTATATAACAAACCTGCACATGTACCCCTGAACCAAAAATAAACATAAAAAGGAAAAAAAATCCATGGGTGGGAGAGAGTGTCATGCAGGGGGAAGAAATGGTTTGTGCTACAGATAGTGGCCCAGGTGGACCTGCACTCTGGTTTATTTCTATGTCCATGCCATGCAGGCAGATGAGAGTATAAACAGATGGTCCAGAACCCTAGGCTGGCAGAGAAAACAGGTTGCTGCTGCAGATTCAGTGTCTGGGGGTGGGGATATGCCAGGAGACTTCTAGATACTTTAGTAGGTTTTTGGCAAGAAACGCTAGGATCAAAAATGCTGTGGTGAAATTCCTAAAGGTGTCTAGTCCGGGGAGTGCTATAGACACAGCAATGTCTAGTGGGTATGCTGGTGAGTGGGTAGAAATCCTGTGGAGGCAGCTGTGGGAAAAGGGGGTCTGCTATCAGAATTCACTTATTCTAAGTTTTCAATAAACTGTCACCCTGGGAGAAGACCTGGAATTACAAGACAGTGGGCAGTGTGACAGCCTGTGTGCAGGAGAGTACAGCCTCCCATTCCCAGACACACAGAGTTCCACCCCAAGCCAGGCTAGGCCAGGACTCTGTGATATCTTTCTTTTGGCATCAATTCTGTAAGGTTTGCTGAACACCAAGCAATTCTCCAACACCAACTCATTGTCTGATATTTTAATTCTGACACCACCCGGAGTTAGCACAGATTCTGATTCAGGGCTCAGTCCCACAACATTGTCCTTACTGCATATGTCACAGAACTCAGCAAAACATTGTAGTTATGTTTACCAGTTTATTATAAAAGATACAACCCAGGACAAGTCAAATGGAAGAAATGTATAGAACAAATAAAAAGATGGGCGGAATGAAGCACATAGATAATCCAGGTGAAGAGCTGTGATTAATAAAATTCTCCATCCTTTGAGTTCTCCA
>NW_022441783.1:0-5120 GCF_009761245.1 Sapajus apella
CATAAGTGTCATAATTTTTTATGAGATACAGTTGTTTCTAAATAAAATTTTCTGTTTAACAATTTTATTCCTTTAAAAAATAAAAAAGTTACATAATCTGCATGACACTTAATCTTCAGATTTTACTGTTTTCTTTATCTGTTTTTTTTATTCCATTTATTTATTTTATTGCATTTTAGGTTTTGGGGTACATGTGAAGAACATGCAAGATTGCTGCATAAGTACACACGTGGCAATGTGATTTGCTGCTTTCCTTCCCATCACCTACATCTGGCATCTCTCCCCTTGCTATCTCTCCCCAACTCGCCACCCCCCACCATCCCTCGCCTATTTCCCCCCACAGACCCCAGTGTGTCGTGCTCCCCTCCCTGTGTCCATGTGTTCTCTTTGTTCAACACCCAGCTATGAGTGAGAAAATGCAGTGTTTGATCTTCTTCTCTTCTGTCAGTTTGCTGAATGATGGTTTCCAGGTTCATCCATGTCCCTATAAAGGACACAAACTCATCGTTTTTGATGGCTGCATAATGTTCCATGGTGTATATGTGCCACATTTTCCAGGTCCAGTCTATCATCGATGAGCATTTGGGTTGGTTCCAGGTCTTTGCTATTGTAAACAGTGCTGCAATGAACATTCATGTGCACGTGTCCTTATAGTAGAACAATTTATAATCCTTTGGATATATACCCAGTAATGGGATTGCTGGGTCAAATGGAATTTCTATTTCTAGGTCATTGAGGAATCGCCACACTGTCTTCCACAATGGTTGAACTAATTTACACTCCCACCAACAGTGTAAAAGCCTTCCTATTTCTCCACATCCTCTCCAGTACTGTTGTCTCTGGATTTTTTAATGATCACCATTCTAACGGGCGTGAGATGGTATCTCAATGTAGTTTCGATTTGCATTTCTCTGAGGACCAGTGATGATGAGCATTTTTTCATATGTTTGTTGGCCTTATGTATGTCTTCTTTTGTAAAGTGTCTGTTCATATCCTTTGCCCACTTTTGAATGAACTTGTTTGTTTTTTTATTGTAAAGCTCTTTTAGTTCTTTGTAAATTCTGGATATCAGCCCTTTGTCAGATGGATAAACTGTAAAAATTTTTTCACATTCTGTTGGTTGCCAATTCACTCTAATGACTGTTTCTTTTGCCATGCAGAAGCTGTGGAGTTTAATTAGGTCCCATTTTTCTATTTTGGCTTTTGTTGTCAATGCTTTTGGTGTTTTGGTCATGAAGTTTTTGCCTACGCCTATGTCCTGAATGGTTTTGCCTAGATTTTCTTCTAGGGTTTTTATGGTGTTAGGTCTTACGTTTAAGTCTTTAATCCATCTGGGGTTAATTTTAATGTAAGGTGTCAGGAAGGGGTCCAGTTTCTGCTTTCTGTACATGACTAGCCGGTTTTTCCAACACCATTTATTAAACAGGGTGTCCTTTCCCCATTGCTTGTTTTTGTCTGGTTTGTCAAAGATCGGATGGTTGTAGACATGTTGCATTGTCTCCAAGACCTCTGTTCTGTTCCATTGGTTTATATCTCTGTTTTGGTACCAGTACCATGCTGTTTTGATTACTGTAGCCTTGTAGCATAGTTTGAAGTCCAGTAGCGTGATGCCTTCCGCTTAGTTCTTTTTGCTTAGAATTGACTTGGCTATCCAGGCTCTCTTTTGGTTCCATATGAAGTTTAAGGTGTTTTTTCCCAGTTCTGTGAAGATCATTGGTAGCTTGATGGGGATAGCATTGAATCTGTAAATTACTTTGGGCAGTATGGCCATTTTCATGATATTGATTCTTCCTACCGATGAACATGGAATGTTTCTCCATCTGTTTGTGTCCTCTCTTATTTTGTTGAGCAGTGGCTTTTAGTTCTTCTTGAAGAGGTCCTTTACGTTCCTTGTTAGTTTTATTCCTAGGTATTTTATTCTCTTTGTGGCAATTGTGAATGGCAGATAGTTCTTGATTTGGCTCTCTTTAAGTCTGTTATTGGTGTATAGGAATGCTTGTGATTTTTGCACATTGATTTTGTATCCTGAGATTTTGCTGAAGTTGCTTATCAGTTTCAGGAGGTTTTGGGCTGAGACGATGGGGTCTTCTAGATATACAATCATGTCGTCTGCAAATAGAGACAATTTGACTTCCTCCTTTCCTATTTGAATATGCTTTATTTCTTTTTCTTGCCCGATTGCTCTGGCTAGAACTTCTAGTGCTATATTGAATAGGAGTGGTGAGAGAGGGCATCCTTGTCTAGTGCCAGTTTTCAAAGGGAATCCTTCCAGTTTTTGCCCATTCGGTATGATATTGGCTGATGGTTTGTCATAAATAGCTTTTATTATTTTGAGATACATTCCGTCAATACCTAGCTTATTGAGGGTTTTTAGCATAAAATGCTGTTGAATTTTGTCAAAGGCCTTCTCTGCATCAATTGAGATAATCATGTGGTTTTTGTCTTTGGTTCTGTTTATGTGGTGAATTACGTTTATAGACTTGCGTATGTTGAACCAGCCTTGCATCCCCGGGATGAAGCCTACTTGATCATGGTGGATAAGCTTTTTGATGTGCTGTTGCAATCGGCTTGCCAGTATTTTATTGAAGATTTTTGCATCTATGTTCATCATGGATATTGGCCTGAAGTTTTCTTTTCTTGTTGAGTCTCTGCCATGTTTGGGTTTTGGAATCAGGATGATGTTGGTGTCATAAAATGATTTGGGAAGAATTCCCTCTTTTTGTATTGTTTGGAATAGTTTCAGAAGGAATGGTACCAGCTCCTCTTTGTATGTCTGGGAGAATTCAGCTGTGAACCCGTCTGGACCTGGGCTTTTTTTGGATGGTAAGCTCTTAATTGCTGCCTCAACTCTCGACCTTGTTATGGGTCTGTTCAGGTTCAGCTTGTTCCTGGTTTAGGCTTGGGAGGAGGCAAGTGTCCAGGAATTTATCCATTTCTTCCAGGTTTATTAGTTTGTGTGCATAGAGTTGTTTGTAATAATCTCTGATGATGGTTTGAATTTCTGTGGAATCTGTGGTGACAACCCCTTTATCGTTTTTTATTGCATGAATTTGGTTATTCTCTCTTTTCTTTTTTATTAATCTGGCTAGTGGTCTATTTTGTCGATCTTTTCAAAAAACCAGCTTCTAGATTTGTCGATTTTTTGAAGGGATTCTGTGTCTCTATCTCCTTCAGTTCTGCTCTGATCTTAGCTATTTCTTGTCTTCTGCTGGTTTTTGAGTTTTTTTGATCTTGCTTCTCTAGCTCTTTCAATTTTGACGATAGGGTGTCAATTTTTGATCTCTCCTTGCTTCTCATGTGGGCACTTATTGCTATACATTTTTCTCTAGAGACTGCTTTAAATGTGTCCCAGAGATCCTGGTATGTTGTGTCTTCATTCTCATTGGTTTCAAAGAAAGTCTTTATTTCTGTCTTCATTTCATTTTTTATCCAGTCAACATTGAAGAGCAAGTTGTTCAGTTTCCATGAAGCTGTGCGGTTCTGGGTTAGTTTTTGAATTCTGAGTTCTAACTTGTTTGCACTGTGGTCTGAGAGACTGTTTGTTATGATTTCCATTCTTTTGCATTTGCTGAGGAGTGATTTATTCCAAATTATGTGGTCAATTTTAGGGTAGGTGTGATGTGGTGCTGAGAAGAATGTATATTCTGTGGATTTGTGGTGGAGAGTTCTGTAAATGTCTATTAGGCTTGCTTGGTCCAGGTCTGAGTTCAAGTCCTGGATATCCTTGTTAATTTTCTGTCTGGTTGATCTGTCTAATATTGACAATGGGGTGTTAAAGTCTCCCACTATTATTGTGTGGGAGTCTAAGTCTCTTTGTAAGTCAGTAAGCCTGGGTGCTCCTATATTGGGTGTGTATATATTTAGGATCGTTAGCTCTTCTTGTTGCATTAACCCTTTTATCATTATGTAATGTCCTTCTTTGTCTCTTTTGATCTTTGTTGCTTTAAAGTCTAATTTATCAGAGATGAGAATTGCAACTCCTGCTTTTTTTTGCTTCCCATTTGCTTGGTAAATCTTCCTCCATCCCTTTATTTTGAGCCTTTGTGTATCCTAGCAGGTGAGCTGGGTTTCCTGGATACAGCACACCGGTGGGTTTTGGCTTTTTATCCAATTTGCCAGTCTGTGTCTTTTGATTGGGGCATTTAGCCCATTTACGTTTAGGGTTAATATTGTTATGTGCGAATTTGATACTGCCATTTTGGTGCTAGCTGGCTGTTTTGCCCATTAGTTGATGCAGATTCTTCATTGTATTGATTCTCTTTACCATTTGGCATGTTTTTGGAGTGGCTGGTACTGGTTGTTCCTTTATATGTGTAGAGCCTCTTTCAGAAGCTCTTGTAAAGCAGGCCTGGTGGTGACGAAATCTCTGAGTACTTGCATGTTCCCAAAGGATTTTATTTTTCCTTCACTTATGAAGCTTAGTTTGGCTGGATAGGAGATTCTGGGTTGAAAGTTCTTTTCTTTAAGGATGTTGAATATTGGCCCCCACTCTCTTCTGGCTTGCAGGGTTTCTGCTGAGAGATCTGCTGTGAGTCTGATGGGCTTCCCTTTATGGGTAACCCGACCTTTCTCTCTGGCTGCCCTTAGTATTTTCTCCTTCATTTCAACCCTGGTGAATCTGACGATTATGTGCCTCGGGGTTGCTCTTCTTGAGGAATATCTTTGTGGTGTTCTTTGTATTTCCGGGACTTGAATATTGACCTGCCTTGCTAGGTTGAGAAAGTTTTCCTGGATAATATCCTGAAGAGTATTTTCCAGCTTGGATTCATTCTCTTTGTCACATTCAGGTACACCTATCAAACGTAGATTAGGTCTTTTCACATAGTCCCACATTTCTTGGAGACTTTGTTCATTCCTTTTTACCCTTTTTTCTCTATTCTTGCCTTCCCATTTATTTCACTGAGTTGATCTTTGACCTCTGATATCCTTTCTTCTGCTTGGTCCATTCGGCTGTTGATACTTGTGCATGCTTCCCAAAGTTCTCGTATTGTGTTTTTCAGCTCCATCAATTCACTTATGTTCCTTTCTATTTTGTCCATTCTCGTTAGCATTTCATCAAATCTTTTTTCAAGGTTCTTAGTTTCTTTGCATTGGGTTAGAACATGTTCTTTTAGTTCACA
>NW_022441784.1:0-5118 GCF_009761245.1 Sapajus apella
CATTGTTATATATCTTAATAGTAAGCAGTGAGAGGTCAGGAAGAGATCCTTTCTTATAAATAAGTGCCATTTTGGGAAAAACACACTCACTTCCAAAATAATGGATTCACATATAAAGGTCTAGAAATGGTTCAAGTTGCCTCTGAGATATTCAAATGTGAGTTTAAAGTGTGGTGTGTGTCTTGGGGGAGCCTGTTACCTAGTGGGGAAAACTCTGTCAACACAGAATTCAGGGATGTGTGAGAGACGCATGGCTTCTAACAGGATTCTGGATTGAACCCTCAGCTTCTACAATTGTGTCGTCCATGTGCCTGTCATCTATTTGCTCTTTCTCATAGTAGGTCAGGAATTGGGCTATTAAATAGCATCCTTCTTGCATATGCAAATAACTGAGGTGAATAGGGAGATCTCTGTGCCTTGAGAGCATCACCCAACAACCACATCCCTCCTTGGAGAAGCCCCTAGAGCACAGCTCCTCACCATGGACTGGACCTGAAGGATCCTCTTTTTGGTGGCAGCGGCAACAGGTTAGGGGATCCCCAGTCCCAGGACTGAGGGAGAAACCAGGCCAGTTAAGTGAGACTTCACCAACTCCTGTCTCCTCTCCACAGGTGCCCACTCCCAGGTGCAGCTGGTGCAGTCTGGGGCTGGGGTGACGCAGCCTGGGGCCTCAGTGAAGGTCTCCTGCAAGGCTTCTGGATACACCTTTTCCACCTAGGGTATGCATTGGGTGTGACAGGCCCCTGGATAGGGGCTTGAGTGGATGGGATGGATCAGCAGCAACACTGGGGAGCACTGATGCTGGGTATAAACAGAATTTGAGGAGGAGTGCGTGTGTGCCAGAAACCCTACACATGTAAGGGGCAGAATCCATGGTGACCCTCTGTCTCAGAGCCTCTTCCCAGGGTTGAGTGTCCTGCTCAGGTGTCAGATGACACAAACCCATTCCTCCTCTGAAAGAGCATTCCTCTGCTGAGTGTCAATGCATCCATTCCCACCCCCGGGGCAGGAAGGCAGGTGACAGAAACAAGCAGGTTTGCGGGATGGAGAGGAAAGAAAAGGGATAGGAACCAAGAAAACACCTTGTTTCCAGGACGTATAGTCTGAAGTCCCACTGCGTATTTTGGAGTCCCAGCTGAAGCTGGAGATTCTCCATTGTGAACTTTCCTTGTACAAGACAGTTCTTTGGGGGCGGGGGGTTGGGGGAAATGCTGAATGAGTTCTCCTCTTTGCTGAGCCCATGGTTCTCACCCTCTGTGGTACGTGGTGTTTTCCCTGCCCCACTGAGTCACCCCTGTTGATCCCCTACCTGTTGCTCCCCAGGTTTTGCTTCTTTGTTCATACTCTTATCCTTTTCTGGATTTCTCTTCATGGAGGCCCCTTGGTAGCCTTGAGTGACAGCATAACCTAGGTCACCACATCATAACAGGTCTGAGGACTCTTTTTGTACCACAGTAAACACACACACACACACACACACACACACACACACACACACATGCACCAGTTCCCCACATCCCCTTTCAATTCCTTACAGGAAAACACACAACTGTCTTGGAGGAATTGTTTGCATGGGCTATGGGAGCGACAATGAGGCATCACTCTTCTCTGAGGATACAGGATCTCCATGTCCAAGGAGAAGAAAGACTGCAGGTGCACAGAAGCCCAGTATTTCAGGATCTGGGAGAGGAATCACAGAAGATCAAGTACAGCAGGACTGGCCAAGAGCAACAAAGCACTGAAGGCAGGTTTGAGTGAGGAGGACAAGGTGAGGCCTGATCTTATGTATTTTCTCCTTTCTGTTGATGTGATGTGTCACACTGATTGATTTGCATATGCTGGACCATCCTTACTTCACTGGGATAAACTACGTGGTCATGATGAATGATTTTTAATGTGTTGTTGAATTGGGGTTGCTAAGATTTTCTTGTGGATTTTTGTATCTATATTCATAAAAGATAATTGGCCTGTAGTTTTTTTTTTTTTTTACTTCCTTGTCTGGTTTTCATATCAGGGTAACATTGGTCCCATGTGGTAAGTTTGAAAGTATTCCCTCCCCCTCTATTTTTTTGAATATTTTGAGGAGTGTATGTATTGTTTCTTCTTTAAATGTTTGTGATAATTCAGCAGTAAAGCCATCGAATCCTGGGGTTTTTCTTTGACGGGAGAGCTTTAATTACAGCTTTAATTTTGTGACTTGTTTTTGGTCTCTTCATGGGTTGGTTTCCTGCTGGGAAACACCAGGGTCAAAGGTGATCTTGGGTCGAGGCTTTGTGTAGACAATATTGTGGCATCAGCCACTTCTACGTGTTTGATGGAATGGAAACAGAGGCTCAGTGTGGAAACACGAATGACTACTGGCCTAAAAGAAGGGGACCCTCCAGAAGTGTCTCTTGTCTCAAGGTGGTATCAGGCTGCAGCAATTTGGCTAAAGGAGTGGGTGGTGGGAAGGGAGTACAGAGTTTGCTCCTAATCTGGGGCAATACAGCTACATGAATTCCTTCCAGCTCTCCAAATTGAGCTCGGGGTTTGCAAGCACTGAGGAATTATTTTGTAGTAAGGATTGATGATATGTGTGATTGCCATGGGGCCTCTTGTGGTTATTTTATTTAACTTTACTCAACAGGGGTAATCTCATGTGATTCTGGGTCTGTGTGAGCCTTTCAGTATGAAGCTGCAGAGACAGGGTGCTTTCACACAGCCCTACTGGGCTTCTGATAACCACAGGGACCTCTCCTCTCCCCTGCTTCCTTCGAGGTCTCTCCTTTCAACTATCCAGTCTAGTCTTAGCTGTTTATTTCATTCTGTGGTTCTGCCATATGGGATAGACAAATGTTAGGCATATCTATTCAGCTGTGATGCTAATGCATGGACATTGGATATTCCTAGCCATCTCCAAAAACTGTCATCCTCTATGTATCACCGAAATGTGGCGTGTCAATCTGTATCTTGTCAACCCTGAATAACAGACACAAAGAGACTCTAAAACGTAATATTTATTCCAGGATGTTTATTGCA
The DNA here is from genome assembly GCF_009761245.1 of Sapajus apella. Taxonomy (NCBI): domain Eukaryota; kingdom Metazoa; phylum Chordata; class Mammalia; order Primates; family Cebidae; genus Sapajus; species Sapajus apella. The sequence goes on from NW_022441784.1 coordinate 3,019, forward strand.
ATTGAAATGTGTGTGGGGGCATTCAGGCTGGTAAAGGCAAATAAAGAATTAAGGAAAAATAGGGAAGGTTACATAAGCGGTTTTGACGCAATTATCCTGGGCAGGAAGGATCAGTCACAGGGTTGACATTGCTGTGAGTTTGAACAGGCAGTTGCTGGGCAGATACACTTGGAGAAGTAATTATTTGAAGGCTGTGGTGGCCTCTGTGCAAGGTTGTGGCTGTGCAGAGTCTACTTATGACAGTTCTTGCTCTCAGAAATATGTGTGTTAGACCCTCCTTCATGGCCTTCCCCAGCTTCATTCATTGGAGTTTTAGCATAAGTGGCTCCATTTCGATTCTGATACATTTCACAAGCTCTTTCTAACACTCCTTCTGAAATAGATGACTCTGACAGTTTGCATAGAACAGGATTAATTCCACATCCACACCCCATTTTGTTCAAGTAAATTTATCCCTTCACTACTAATGGCCAATTGCATTCCCAGATGAGTCTACACACCACACAGTGGAGGGTCCTGAGCAAATGGGGAGAGAAGGAAGCCCATCAGCCTCTCCCATGTGGCTGCAGGAGCCACAGCCTGAGCCCCACCTGCGCTCCAAGAAAATGCCTTGAGGCCTGGAATGTATACTTTGGAGACTATCTGTTTCTTCTTCAGGAAGCAGGAAAAGCAAATATAAAGGCAAGAACAAACACTGCAAAGGAAGAAAATGAAATAGAATCAAAAGAAGCCCCAGATCACAGCTGATGCTGATTGGCTTTAGTGTCAGGAGAAGAGTCAGACATGAAATTTGTGAGGTTCTACATGACACTGACCCTGGCCCAGCCTCTCTGGTGGCTGTGATCTAACTGCTTAAAGACTGTTCTCGTATGGGAATCTCCCTGAGGTTTCTGTCCTGGGTCTGATTGGAGAAGACTAACCAGGCGCCACTGAGTTTCCTCAGGACTCTGATGCTGGTGACCACGGTTGAGGAATGTTCATCTCTAAGTGTCATCTGCATTTTGTGCATGTGAGAACAGGTCTTCATATTAAAATGATCTTTTTAATATTATGTCGAGAGGGATAGCATTAAGAAAAATACCTAAGGTAGATGTCGGGGTGACAGATGCAGCAAGCCACCATGGCATGTGTATACCTAAGTAACAAACCCGCTTGGTCTGCACATGTTCCCCAGTACTTAAAGTGTAATTTAAAAAAATAAAAATATGAAGGGATGATAATAGTAAGCACAGAATTCTAAACTTAGAAAGTTTCACTAGAGAAACTGTCAGAAGAACATGAAGACCCACATCCTGACAGGAAATCAGCCTCCATCTGCACATGCCTCTGGGGTTGACTCTGATCAGTGGGTCCTGAGCGCCCCTGCAGCTGATTCCCCCGAGTTTTCCTGCAGGAGGTTTGTGTCTGGGCTCACACGGGCCTCCCCTCACTATGTATATTGCACAGTAATACACGGCCGTGTCCTTGGCTCTTAGGCTGTTCATTTGCAGAAACAGCGTGTTCTTGGCATTGTCTCTGGAGATGGTGATTCGACCCCTCACAGTCTGCGTAGTATGTGCTACCATCATTACCAATAGCTGAGACTCACTCCAGTCCCATCCCCGGAGCCTGGTGGACCTAACTCATGGCATAGCTGCTGAAGGTGAATCCAGAGGCTGCACAGGAGAGTCTCAGGGTCCCCCCAGGCTGAACCAAGCCTCCCCCAGACTCCACCAGCTGCACCTCACACTGGACACCTGCAAACAAAAATACACCCTTGTCAGAAACTGTTACACATATTTACTGTTTACCTCACTCATGTCCATTCACACTCATTTTTCTATTTCTCCATGAATTACCTTTCAAAATAGCAAGAAGTAAAATCTAACTCAGCACAGTCTCCATGGTGAGTTCAGTCTCTGTGTTCATTCGTGATCACCAAATGCAAACACCTGAAAATCCCAGGGCTGGGCTCCTCTCCCAGAGCTGGAGGGTCAGGGCTGGGCTGGTTTTCAACAGCAGAGGGAGGGCTCTATTTGCATGTTTCCTGCTATATAGCAAGATCTGTGGTAAGAGACGCCTGAGGAGAGAGTGGGGCTCAGAGCACAGGACAGTGTCCTG
>NW_022441785.1:0-5118 GCF_009761245.1 Sapajus apella
CTTTGAGCAACATGGAACTCGGAACAGATGTTGTTCAGAGTAAGAAGGAGTTTCAAGCAAATGGCACTCAGAGCAAGATGGATCTGGGATAAGATGTTGTTCACAGTGAGATGGGGGTCTGAGCAGTTGGTGCTTAGAGCAAGATGGAACTCTTGAGTAGATGGTGCTCAGAGCAAAATGGAGCTAGAAGTGGTTGGAGTTCTTAGCAAGGTGGAGCTCCAAGCAGATGGTGCTCAGAGCAAGATGGAGCTCAGAGAATATGTTGTTCACAGTGAGATGGAGCTCTAAGCGGATGGTGCTTAGTGCAAGATGGAACTCCAGAGTAATTGGAGCTCTGAGCAAGATGGAGCATAGAACAAATCGAACTCTGAGCAGATTGGGTTAGAGCAGAAGGTGCTGAGAGCAAGATGGAGCTCTGAGCAAATCGTGCCCAGAACAAGATGGAAACTCAGAGTAGATGGAACTCTGAGCAAGATGAAACTCAGAATAGATGGTGCTCAGAGCAAAAGAGCTCTGAGCATATAGTACTCACAGCAAGATGGAGCTTAGAGTGACTAGAGCTCAGAACAAATGTAGCTCACAGAAATTGCTTCCAAGCAGATGATAATCAGAGCCATCTGGAGCTCCAAGTAGATGGTGCTCAGAGCAAGATGAACCTCAGAATGATCAGAACTCCGAGAAAAATTAAGCTCTGTGTAGATGGTGCTTAAAGCAAGATAGAGCTCAGAGTGATTGGAGCTCTGAGCAAGATGGAGCTAGGAGGAGGTAGAGCTTTGAGCAAGAAGTACCTCCAAGTAAGATGGAGCTTGCAGAAGCTGTTTCCTGGTGTTAGATGGAGCTCAGAGCAAGGTGGAGCTTGGAATGATTGGAACTGTGAACATTGCTCTGAGCCATTGGAACTCTGAGCAAGATGGATCTCTGAGAAAGAAGGAGCTCTAAGCAAGATGGAGATTGGAATAGACATTGCTTGGCTTTAGATGGAGCCCAGGGTGATCAGAGTTCCAAGAAAAATGGAGTTCAGAGCAGACAGAACTCTGAACAAAAAGGAGCTTCAAGCAAAATGGAACTTGGATCAGATGTTGCTTGGTGTAAGATCGAGCTCAGGGCACATGGTGCTTAGAACAAGATGGAGCTCAAAGAACATGCTGCTCACCAGTAGTAAGGTGGAGCTTTGAGTAGATAAATGGTGCTTAGAGCAAAATGGAGTTGCTGTAAATCTCAGCAAGGTGGACCTACGAGAAGATGGAGCTCTGAGTAGAGGGTGCTCAGAGCAAGATGGTGATTGGAGCTCTGAGAAAGATGGAGCTGGAAGCCAATGCAACTTCAAGTAGATGAAACTCTGAGCAGATGGTGTTCAGAGTAAAATGGAGCTCAGAGTGATGGGACCTCTAAGCAAGATGAGCTCAGAGCAGAAGGAGCTTCAACCAGATGGTGCTCAGAGCAAGATGGAGCTTGAAGTAATTGAAGTTTCAAACCAGATGGGGATCAGATGAGATAGACCTCTGAGCAACAAGGAGCTCCAAGCAAGATGGCGCTTGGAACAGATGTTACTGGTGTAAGATGGATCTCAGAGTAGACAGTGACTAGAGTAAGAGGCAGCTCGGAGTGATTAGCACTCTGAACATTGCTCTGAACAATTGTAGCTCTGAGCAAGATGCAGCTTGGTGTAGATAGAGCTCTGAGCAAAAATGAACTCTAAGCAAGATGAAGTTTGGAGGAGATGTTGGTAGGTTATGGAGCTCAGAGCAAAATGGAGCCCATAGTGATTATAGCTCCAAGCAAGGTGGAGCTCAGAGCACATGTTGCTCAGAGTAAAATGAGCTTTGACCAGATGGTGCTCAGAGCAAAATGGAGCTGGGAGTGATTGGAGCTCCCAGCATAATGGAGCATAGAGTGATTGGAACTCCCAGCAAGATGGAGCTCAGAGTAAATGGATCTCTGACTAGATGAAGCTCTGAGTAAGATAAATGTCTATGTAGATGGTGTTCAGAGAAAGATAGATAGTGCTTGGAGTGATTGGAGCTCTGAGCAAGATGGAACTTTGAGTACGTAGAGCTTGTAATAAGCAGAGCTTAAAGCAAGAAGGACCTACAAGCAAGATGGAGCTTGCAGCAGATGTTGCTCAGTGTAAGATGGAGCTCAGAAAGGATGATGTTCATAGCAAGATTGAGCTCAGAATGATTGGCACTTCAAACATTGCTCTGAGCCATTGGAATTCGGAATAGATCATGCTCAGAGCAAGATGGTGCTCAGAGTGATTGGAGCTCTTAGAAGCTGGAACTTGGAGCATGTGGAGCTCAGAAAAGATGATGCTTAGAGTAAGATGGAGCTCCGAGCAGATGATGCTCAGAGCAAAATGGAGCTCAGGGTGATTGGAGCACCAAGTCAGCTGGAGCTCAGAGCAGATGGACTTGGAAAAGGGACACATCATTTGTGGTATTAGTGAAGGAACAGACCAGATGTTTATTGGCCACATATACTATGATGCCAGTCCTAGAATCACCTTGTAATGGAAAGTTTAATGACAGTTTAGGTTTCAACAGAATACATAATCCAAGAGAAGACTTAAGGATTCCTATGTCAAGCTCATTGTTTTCAAATATCAGAATGGAGAACTACTTGTCAAAGGTTAGTTATGGTATCTCTTTTCTTTAGTTTTCAGATTTCTTACATAATTCTTGTATTTTTCTGTTAACAGATCAGAACAGGTCCAGGAGTATATTACAGATCTTATAGACCAGGCCTCTCATCTTTGGTAAAGGGATATTAACAGTTGGCTCTGCCGGGGTGTCACCTGGTCTTCATTCTCAGAGCCCTTCCCTTTCCTGGGACCCCTGACCTCTATCTTCCTTCTCCTTTTTGAGCCTTGCTCTCTGAATCTTCTCAGTTTATTTCCTCCCACATACAAACCATCAGACTTCAAATGGTCTTGTGATGGGGACATCAACCTCTTTCTTTCCCTCCAGGACAGCCAAGTCCCTATATGTCTCCTCTGAACAGCACGAGTGAAATCTTCTAAGAGACAACAATCGTCGAAACAACCTCACCATGACAGCACGCAAGGAGGAAGGACCCTGAAGACCCTCAATGCCCCTTTTCAGCAGGAAGTAGCTACAGAGAATGACCTCTGTCCCATCTCCCAAAAGATTTGTGGGTCTCAACAACTTGAGGGAGAAATGTAACAGTAGACAGATATGAGCAGGCGCAAGGGAGCGGTACTCATCCTGGAAAGAACCCCCAGAACACCTCTTTGGATGTTCAGTACTCCATCTTCAAACTGTCAGAATGTTGTTAACTACATCATGATAAGGGAAAAAGGCAAAGAGGAATTTCTGAGATCTGAGCAGGTACAATGAGTAGAAAATTGACTGCTATACCTTCCTGGGGTGGTGGTAATATGCAGTGCCACCATTAGGTAGGATTCATGTTGATTAACGTTTCCCATGCATTAACCACAGAAAGGGAGGATCCCCCAAACTTTGGTGAGAACTGGGCAAAGAGATAACTGAGGCAATAGAAGATAACAATGCAGAATGTCATGGGGATGTTTCCAGCAGGTTCAGCCCCCTTCTCTCTTAAAGTGTATTTGTACTTTCCCAATAAAACTTTTCTTTATTAACAAATTGGTCTTTTATGTAAATTCTTTCTTCCACAAAGACAACCAAGGATCACCCGGGTAACATCTTTGTGTGATTTCACTCATAGTAAGAGCCTATTTCTGGGGATCGCAAAGTGAATCCAGTAATGACAAGGTGTATCAATTACAGAGTTGGTAAGGAAAAAAAAGTTCAACTATGCTTGATTTATTAAGAAACATATCTAGGGTTTGACTATTTTTCACTGGTAGAAAATCACAAAAGCCAGGTGCAGTAATGCTCAACTGTAGTCCCAGCAACTCCAGAGGCTGAGGCAGAAAGATTACTTAAGCCCAGGAGCTCAAGGATGCACTGTGAGATTATGGTGCCAGTGAACAGCCACTGCATCCTATCACTGCAGCCTGGGCAACAACATGACCCTGCCTCTTGAAAATGTTAAAAATTACAAAACTTTTTTTAACGAAAACAATTTAATTGTAACTTTTTTGATTCATTGTTATTTTAAAAATTCAGTCAATGCACTTTTATACTTTTGACGGTGTTTTTATTATCTCAATGGCCAGAAAAGTAATATAAGCCCATGTTAAATGAGGTCTCAAACTTCTTTATTTCCCTGGGTTCATGTACTAGCATATCATAAAAAAGCAAATCTAATGTTTTTAGGAAAGCATTGCAGCAGATAACTTAGAACAAATTAAATGGTTGTTCTGATACATAAATTACAAACTCCCTGCTAGCTGATATAAAAAATCTTATTGCTTTGTGTTATTTCTTTACAAAAATGATATGATGAGAGTCTAAGTGCTTTAGAATCATGAAATTTTGCCACTGGGTGAGCAAAGAAAATGAAAACTTCTGTAAATTAAGCATGATGAAAATGTAAATGTTCTCAATTTTTGCCAGCAAAATCAGGTAGTAAGTCATTTTACAAGGTGACAATGAAGAGTATACAAATGAAGATTTATAGTTTGCCAAGTCACGTTAGGCTTAATACATGTTTCAAAATTATTCTGTTGAGATAGAAAGGTGTGATTCCATAAGCTCCACAGGGTGCCTTGAAAGAATTTTAATGTGGTTGGTTGCTGTCTACTAAATTCTTAAGTTACAGAAAGAAGATGCTTTTTAGAGTTGTTAGTGTAAATTGATTTTAAACAGTGATGAACTTTTTGGATGCTTCTTTCATGTTGCATTTTAATTTTTTTATTTTCAAGCATAAGCCATTTTTTTCATTCTGTAATGAGCTAAAGGTTGGCGTAACAACAAGCACTCAATGAAGCTATCTGGAGAGTAGTGCATGGATATTATATCTATCCAATGCTGTTAGACTGCTTCTTGCAAATGGCATTTGTCATGGACACCTGAGCCAGAAAGATAGAAGAAAAAGCTCTTTTCCACCAAAGATTGGCAAAAATCTGGAGAGGGGAGTGGATCCATATGTAAAGGTCATCTACAGAAAACCACTGTGGAGTGTAAAGTGTGTGGGTCCTTTACAGACAAATATGGTTCCATACTATGAAGACTA
>NW_022441786.1:0-5118 GCF_009761245.1 Sapajus apella
CATTGTTATATATCTTAATAGTAAGCAGTGAGAGGTCAGGAAGAGATCCTTTCTTATAAATAAGTGCCATTTTGGGAAAAACACACTCACTTCCAAAATAATGGATTCACATATAAAGGTCTAGAAATGGTTCAAGTTGCCTCTGAGATATTCAAATGTGAGTTTAAAGTGTGGTGTGTGTCTTGGGGGAGCCTGTTACCTAGTGGGGAAAACTCTGTCAACACAGAATTCAGGGATGTGTGAGAGACGCATGGCTTCTAACAGGATTCTGGATTGAACCCTCAGCTTCTACAATTGTGTCGTCCATGTGCCTGTCATCTATTTGCTCTTTCTCATAGTAGGTCAGGAATTGGGCTATTAAATAGCATCCTTCTTGCATATGCAAATAACTGAGGTGAATAGGGAGATCTCTGTGCCTTGAGAGCATCACCCAACAACCACATCCCTCCTTGGAGAAGCCCCTAGAGCACAGCTCCTCACCATGGACTGGACCTGAAGGATCCTCTTTTTGGTGGCAGCGGCAACAGGTTAGGGGATCCCCAGTCCCAGGACTGAGGGAGAAACCAGGCCAGTTAAGTGAGACTTCACCAACTCCTGTCTCCTCTCCACAGGTGCCCACTCCCAGGTGCAGCTGGTGCAGTCTGGGGCTGGGGTGACGCAGCCTGGGGCCTCAGTGAAGGTCTCCTGCAAGGCTTCTGGATACACCTTTTCCACCTAGGGTATGCATTGGGTGTGACAGGCCCCTGGATAGGGGCTTGAGTGGATGGGATGGATCAGCAGCAACACTGGGGAGCACTGATGCTGGGTATAAACAGAATTTGAGGAGGAGTGCGTGTGTGCCAGAAACCCTACACATGTAAGGGGCAGAATCCATGGTGACCCTCTGTCTCAGAGCCTCTTCCCAGGGTTGAGTGTCCTGCTCAGGTGTCAGATGACACAAACCCATTCCTCCTCTGAAAGAGCATTCCTCTGCTGAGTGTCAATGCATCCATTCCCACCCCCGGGGCAGGAAGGCAGGTGACAGAAACAAGCAGGTTTGCGGGATGGAGAGGAAAGAAAAGGGATAGGAACCAAGAAAACACCTTGTTTCCAGGACGTATAGTCTGAAGTCCCACTGCGTATTTTGGAGTCCCAGCTGAAGCTGGAGATTCTCCATTGTGAACTTTCCTTGTACAAGACAGTTCTTTGGGGGCGGGGGGTTGGGGGAAATGCTGAATGAGTTCTCCTCTTTGCTGAGCCCATGGTTCTCACCCTCTGTGGTACGTGGTGTTTTCCCTGCCCCACTGAGTCACCCCTGTTGATCCCCTACCTGTTGCTCCCCAGGTTTTGCTTCTTTGTTCATACTCTTATCCTTTTCTGGATTTCTCTTCATGGAGGCCCCTTGGTAGCCTTGAGTGACAGCATAACCTAGGTCACCACATCATAACAGGTCTGAGGACTCTTTTTGTACCACAGTAAACACACACACACACACACACACACACACACACACACACACATGCACCAGTTCCCCACATCCCCTTTCAATTCCTTACAGGAAAACACACAACTGTCTTGGAGGAATTGTTTGCATGGGCTATGGGAGCGACAATGAGGCATCACTCTTCTCTGAGGATACAGGATCTCCATGTCCAAGGAGAAGAAAGACTGCAGGTGCACAGAAGCCCAGTATTTCAGGATCTGGGAGAGGAATCACAGAAGATCAAGTACAGCAGGACTGGCCAAGAGCAACAAAGCACTGAAGGCAGGTTTGAGTGAGGAGGACAAGGTGAGGCCTGATCTTATGTATTTTCTCCTTTCTGTTGATGTGATGTGTCACACTGATTGATTTGCATATGCTGGACCATCCTTACTTCACTGGGATAAACTACGTGGTCATGATGAATGATTTTTAATGTGTTGTTGAATTGGGGTTGCTAAGATTTTCTTGTGGATTTTTGTATCTATATTCATAAAAGATAATTGGCCTGTAGTTTTTTTTTTTTTTTACTTCCTTGTCTGGTTTTCATATCAGGGTAACATTGGTCCCATGTGGTAAGTTTGAAAGTATTCCCTCCCCCTCTATTTTTTTGAATATTTTGAGGAGTGTATGTATTGTTTCTTCTTTAAATGTTTGTGATAATTCAGCAGTAAAGCCATCGAATCCTGGGGTTTTTCTTTGACGGGAGAGCTTTAATTACAGCTTTAATTTTGTGACTTGTTTTTGGTCTCTTCATGGGTTGGTTTCCTGCTGGGAAACACCAGGGTCAAAGGTGATCTTGGGTCGAGGCTTTGTGTAGACAATATTGTGGCATCAGCCACTTCTACGTGTTTGATGGAATGGAAACAGAGGCTCAGTGTGGAAACACGAATGACTACTGGCCTAAAAGAAGGGGACCCTCCAGAAGTGTCTCTTGTCTCAAGGTGGTATCAGGCTGCAGCAATTTGGCTAAAGGAGTGGGTGGTGGGAAGGGAGTACAGAGTTTGCTCCTAATCTGGGGCAATACAGCTACATGAATTCCTTCCAGCTCTCCAAATTGAGCTCGGGGTTTGCAAGCACTGAGGAATTATTTTGTAGTAAGGATTGATGATATGTGTGATTGCCATGGGGCCTCTTGTGGTTATTTTATTTAACTTTACTCAACAGGGGTAATCTCATGTGATTCTGGGTCTGTGTGAGCCTTTCAGTATGAAGCTGCAGAGACAGGGTGCTTTCACACAGCCCTACTGGGCTTCTGATAACCACAGGGACCTCTCCTCTCCCCTGCTTCCTTCGAGGTCTCTCCTTTCAACTATCCAGTCTAGTCTTAGCTGTTTATTTCATTCTGTGGTTCTGCCATATGGGATAGACAAATGTTAGGCATATCTATTCAGCTGTGATGCTAATGCATGGACATTGGATATTCCTAGCCATCTCCAAAAACTGTCATCCTCTATGTATCACCGAAATGTGGCGTGTCAATCTGTATCTTGTCAACCCTGAATAACAGACACAAAGAGACTCTAAAACGTAATATTTATTCCAGGATGTTTATTGCAATTGAAATGTGTGTGGGGGCATTCAGGCTGGTAAAGGCAAATAAAGAATTAAGGAAAAATAGGGAAGGTTACATAAGCGGTTTTGACGCAATTATCCTGGGCAGGAAGGATCAGTCACAGGGTTGACATTGCTGTGAGTTTGAACAGGCAGTTGCTGGGCAGATACACTTGGAGAAGTAATTATTTGAAGGCTGTGGTGGCCTCTGTGCAAGGTTGTGGCTGTGCAGAGTCTACTTATGACAGTTCTTGCTCTCAGAAATATGTGTGTTAGACCCTCCTTCATGGCCTTCCCCAGCTTCATTCATTGGAGTTTTAGCATAAGTGGCTCCATTTCGATTCTGATACATTTCACAAGCTCTTTCTAACACTCCTTCTGAAATAGATGACTCTGACAGTTTGCATAGAACAGGATTAATTCCACATCCACACCCCATTTTGTTCAAGTAAATTTATCCCTTCACTACTAATGGCCAATTGCATTCCCAGATGAGTCTACACACCACACAGTGGAGGGTCCTGAGCAAATGGGGAGAGAAGGAAGCCCATCAGCCTCTCCCATGTGGCTGCAGGAGCCACAGCCTGAGCCCCACCTGCGCTCCAAGAAAATGCCTTGAGGCCTGGAATGTATACTTTGGAGACTATCTGTTTCTTCTTCAGGAAGCAGGAAAAGCAAATATAAAGGCAAGAACAAACACTGCAAAGGAAGAAAATGAAATAGAATCAAAAGAAGCCCCAGATCACAGCTGATGCTGATTGGCTTTAGTGTCAGGAGAAGAGTCAGACATGAAATTTGTGAGGTTCTACATGACACTGACCCTGGCCCAGCCTCTCTGGTGGCTGTGATCTAACTGCTTAAAGACTGTTCTCGTATGGGAATCTCCCTGAGGTTTCTGTCCTGGGTCTGATTGGAGAAGACTAACCAGGCGCCACTGAGTTTCCTCAGGACTCTGATGCTGGTGACCACGGTTGAGGAATGTTCATCTCTAAGTGTCATCTGCATTTTGTGCATGTGAGAACAGGTCTTCATATTAAAATGATCTTTTTAATATTATGTCGAGAGGGATAGCATTAAGAAAAATACCTAAGGTAGATGTCGGGGTGACAGATGCAGCAAGCCACCATGGCATGTGTATACCTAAGTAACAAACCCGCTTGGTCTGCACATGTTCCCCAGTACTTAAAGTGTAATTTAAAAAAATAAAAATATGAAGGGATGATAATAGTAAGCACAGAATTCTAAACTTAGAAAGTTTCACTAGAGAAACTGTCAGAAGAACATGAAGACCCACATCCTGACAGGAAATCAGCCTCCATCTGCACATGCCTCTGGGGTTGACTCTGATCAGTGGGTCCTGAGCGCCCCTGCAGCTGATTCCCCCGAGTTTTCCTGCAGGAGGTTTGTGTCTGGGCTCACACGGGCCTCCCCTCACTATGTATATTGCACAGTAATACACGGCCGTGTCCTTGGCTCTTAGGCTGTTCATTTGCAGAAACAGCGTGTTCTTGGCATTGTCTCTGGAGATGGTGATTCGACCCCTCACAGTCTGCGTAGTATGTGCTACCATCATTACCAATAGCTGAGACTCACTCCAGTCCCATCCCCGGAGCCTGGTGGACCTAACTCATGGCATAGCTGCTGAAGGTGAATCCAGAGGCTGCACAGGAGAGTCTCAGGGTCCCCCCAGGCTGAACCAAGCCTCCCCCAGACTCCACCAGCTGCACCTCACACTGGACACCTGCAAACAAAAATACACCCTTGTCAGAAACTGTTACACATATTTACTGTTTACCTCACTCATGTCCATTCACACTCATTTTTCTATTTCTCCATGAATTACCTTTCAAAATAGCAAGAAGTAAAATCTAACTCAGCACAGTCTCCATGGTGAGTTCAGTCTCTGTGTTCATTCGTGATCACCAAATGCAAACACCTGAAAATCCCAGGGCTGGGCTCCTCTCCCAGAGCTGGAGGGTCAGGGCTGGGCTGGTTTTCAACAGCAGAGGGAGGGCTCTATTTGCATGTTTCCTGCTATATAGCAAGATCTGTGGTAAGAGACGCCTGAGGAGAGAGTGGGGCTCAGAGCACAGGACAGTGTCCTG
>NW_022441787.1:0-5117 GCF_009761245.1 Sapajus apella
GTGTATATATATATATGTATATACGTATATATATATATATATATATATATTATTGCACTTTAGGTTCTAGAGTACATGTGCAGATATGGAGGATTGTTGCATAGGTACATACATGGCAATGTGGTTTGCTGCCTCCATCCCCCCGTTACTTATATCTGGCATTTCTCCCCCTGTTATCCCTCTCAAATCTTGCTACCCCCCTCTGTCTCTCCCCTATTCACCACCGACAGATGCCAGTGTGTGATGCTCCCCTCCCTGTGTCCATGTGTTCTCATTGGTCAACACCTGCCTATGAGTGAGAACATGCAGTGTTTGTTTTTCTGTTCTTCTGTCACTTTGTTGAGAATGATGGTTTGTGGCTTCATCCATGTCTCTAGAAAGGACACAAACTCATAGCTTTTTATGGCTGCATAGTATTCCATGGTGTATATGTGCCACATTTTCCTAGTCTGCTCTGTCATTGATGGGCATTTGGGTTGGTTCCAGGTCTTTGCTATTGTAAACAGAGCTGCAACAAACATACTTGTGCATTTGTTTTTATAATAGAATGATTTATAATTCTTTGGTTATATACTCAGTAATGGGATTGCTGGGTCGAATGGAATTTCTATTTCTATGTCCTTGAGGAAGTGCCACACTGTCTTCCACGATGGTTGGACTAATTTACACTCCCACCAAGAGTGTAAAAGTGTTCCTATTTCTCCACATCTTCTCCAGCATCAGTTGTCTCCAGATTTTTTAATGATCACCATTCTAACTGGCACAAGATGGAATCTCAATGTGGTTTTGATTTGCATATATCTAATGACCAGTGATGATGAGCATTTTTTCATATGTTTGTTGGCCTCATGTATGTCTTCTTTTGTAAAGTGTCTGTTCATATACTTCGCCCACTTTTGAATGGGCTTTTTTTTCCCTTTTAAATTTCTTTTAGTTCTTTGTAGATTCTGGATATTAGCCTTTTGTCAGATGGGTAGATTGCAAATTTTTTTTTACCATTCTGTTGGTTGCTGATTCACTCTAATGGCTGTTTCTTTTGCTGTGCAGAAGGTGTGGAGTTTGATTAGGTCCCATTTGTCTATTTTGGCTTTTGTTGTCAACGCTTTTGGTGTTTTGGTCATGAAATCCTTGCCTATGCCTATGCATGGCCTACGAATGATTTTGCCAAGATTTTCTTCTAGAGTTTTTATGGTGTTAGGTCTTATGTTTTAATCTTTAATCCATCTGGAGTTAATTTTAGTGTAAGATGTCAGGAAGGTGTCCAGTTTCTGCTTTCTGCACATGGCTAGCCAGTTTTCCCAAGACCATTTATTAAACAGGGAATCCTTTCTCTATTGCTTGTTTTTGTCAGGTTTGTCAAAGATCAGATGGTTGTAGATGTGTGGCATTGCCTCTGAGGCCTCTGTTCTGTTCCATTGGTCTATATCTCTGTTTTGGTACCAGTACCATGCTATTTTGATTACAGTAGCCTTGTAGGATATTTTGAAGTCAGGTAGCATGATGCCTCCAGCTTTGTTCTTTTTGATTATGATTGTCCTGTTATTCAGGCTCTCTTTTGGTTCCATATGATGTTTAAGGTGGTTTTTTCCAGTTTTTGAAGAAAGTCATAGGTAGCCTGATGGGGATAGCGTTGAATCTGTGAATTACTATGGGCAGTATGGCCATTTTTGCAATCTTGATTCTTCCTAACCATGAGCATGGAATGTTTTTCCATCTGTTTGTGTCCTCTCTTATTTCCTTGAGCAGTGGTTTGTAGTTCTCCTTGAAGAGGTCCTTTACATCCTTTGTTAGTTGTATTCCTAGGTATTTTATTCTCTTTGTAGCAATTGCAAATGAGAGCTCACTTTGGATTTGGCTCTCTGTCTGTATTGGTGTATAGAAATGCTTATGATTTCTGCACATTGATTTTGTATCCTGAGACTTTGCTGAACTTGCTTATCAGTTTTAGGAGATTTGGGGCTGAGACAATGGGGTCTTCTAAATATACAGTCATGTCTTCTGCAAATAGAGACAATTTGACTTCTTCCATTCCTAATTGAATACGCTTTATTTCTTTTTCTTGCCTGATTGCTCTGGCTAGAACTTTCAATATTATCCTGAATAGAAGTGTTGAGAGGGGGCATTCTTGTCTAGAGTCAGATTGCATAGGGAATGCTTCTAGTTTTTGCCCATTCAGTATGATATTGGCTGTGGGTTTGTCATAAATAACTTTTATTATTTTGAGGCATATTCTTTCGATACCTAGTTTCTTGAGAGTTTTTTAGCATAAAGCGCTGTTGAATTTTGTTGAAGGACTTCTCTGCATCTATTGAGATAATCATGTGGTTTTTGTCTTTGGTTCTGTTTATGTGGTGGATTACATTTATAGACTTGCCTATGTTGAACCAGCCTTGCATTCCTGGGATGAAGCCTACTTATTCGTGATGAATAAGCTTTTTGATGTGCTGTTGCAATTTGTTTGCCAGTATTTTATTGAAGATTTTTACATCTATGTTCATCATGGATATTGGCCTCAAGCTTTCTTTTTCTGTTGAGTCTCTGCTGGGTTTTCGTATCAGGATGATGTTGGTCTCATAAAATGATTTGAGAAGGATTCCCTCCTTTTGGATTGTTTGGAATAGTTTCAGAAGGAGTGGCACCACTTCCACCCTGTATTTCTAATAGAATTCTGCTGTGAATGCATCTGGACTGGGATTTTTTTTTTTTGGTGGGTAGGCTATTAATTGCTGCCTCAACTTCAGCACTTGTTATTGGTCTATTCAGGGTTTCAACTTCTTCCTGGTTTAGGCTTGGGAGTGTGCAAGTGTCCAGGAATTTATCCATTTCTTCCAGATTTAATAGTTTATGTGCATAGAGTTGTTTGTAGTAATCTCTGATGGTAGTTTGTATTTATGTGGAATTGGTGTTGATTTCAGCTTTATCAGTTTTTATTAAATCCATTTGATTCTTCTCTCTTTTATTTTTTTATTTTTTATTTATTTTTTTCCCATTTATTTATTTTATTGCATTTTAGGTTTTGGGGTACATGTGAAGAACATGCAAAATTGTTGCATAGGAACACACGTGGCAGTGTGATTTGCTGCCTTCCTCCCCATCACCTACATCTGGCATTTCTCCCCCTGCTATCCCTCACCAGCTTCCCACCCCCCACCGTCCCTCCCTTATATCCCCCCAACTGACCCCAGTGTGTAGTGCTCCCCTCCCTGTGTCCATGTGCTCTCATCGTTCAACACCCGCCTATGAGTGAGAACATGCGGTGTTTGATCTTCTGCTCCTCTGTCAGTTTGCTGAGAATGATGGTTTCCAGGTTCATCCATGTCCCCACAAAGGACCCAAACTCATCGTTTTTGATGGCTGCATAATATTCCATGGTGTATATGTGCCACATTTTCCCTATCCAGTCTATCGTCGATGGGCATTTGGGTTGGTTCCAGGTCCTTGCTATTGTAAACAGTGCTGCAATGAACATTCGTATACACGTGTCCTTATAGTAGAACGATTTGTAATCCTTTGGATATATACCCAGTAATGGGATTGCTGGGTCAAATGGAATTTCTATTTCTATGTCCTTGAGGAATCGCCACACTGTCTTCCACAATGGTTGAACTAATTTACACTCCCACCAACAGTGCAAAAGTGTTCCTATTTCTCCACATCCTCTCCAGCATCTGCTGTCTCCACATTTTTTAATGTTCACCATTCTTACTGGTGTGAGATGGTATCTCAATGTAGTTTTGATTTGCATTTCTCTTATGACCAGTGATGATGAGCATTTTTTCATATGTTTGTTGGCCTCACGTATGTCTTCTTTTGTAAAGTGTCTGTTCATATCCTTTGACCACTTTTGAATGGGCTTGTTAGTTTTTTTCTTGTAAATCTGCTTTAGTTCTTTGTAAATTTTGGATATCAGCCCTTTGTCAGATGGGTAAACTGCAAAAATTTTTTCCCAATCTGTTGGTTGCCGATTCACTCTAATGATTGTTTCTTTTGCTGTGCAGAAGCTGTGGAGTTTGATTAGGTCCCATTTGTCTATTTTGGCTTTTGTTGTCAATGCTTTTGGTGTTTTGGTCATGAAGTCCTTGCCTACACCTACGTCCTGAATGGTTTTGCCTAGATTTTCTTCTAGGGTTTTTATGGTGTTAGGTCTTATGTTTAAGTCTTTAATCCATCTGGAGTTAATTTTCGTGTAAGGTGTCAGGAAGGGGTCCAGTTTCTGCTTTCTGCACATGGCTAGCCAGCTTTCCCAACACCATTTATTGAACAGGGAATCCTTTCCCCATTGCTTGTTTTTGTCTGGTTTGTCAAAGATCAGATGGTTGTAGATATGTTGTGTTGCCTCTGAGACCTCTGTTCTGTTCCATTGGTCTATATCTCTGTTTTGGTACCGGTACCATGCTGTTTTGATTACTGTAGCCTTGTAGTATAGTTTGAAGTCTGGTAGTGTGATGCCCCCCGCTTTTGTTCTTTTCGCTTAGAATTGACTTGGCTATGCGGGCTCTCTTTTGGTTCCATATGAAGTTTAAGGTGGTTTTTTCCAGTTCTGCGAAGAAGGTCATTGGTAGCTTGATGGGGATAGCATTGAATCTGTAAATTACTTTGGGCAGTATGACCATTTTCACGATATTGATTCTTCCTAACCATGAACATGGAATGTTTCTCCATCTGTTTGTGTCCTCTCTTATTTCGTTGAGCAGTGACTTGTAGTTCTCCTTGAAGAGGTCCTTTACATTCCTTGTTGGTTGTATTCCTAGGTATTTTATTCTCTTTGTGGCAATTGTGAATGGAAGTTTGTTCTTGAATTGGCTCTCTTTAAGTCTGTTATTGGTGTATAGGAATGCATGTGATTTTTGCACATTGATTTTGTATCCTGAGATTTTGCTGAACTTGCTTATCAGTTTCAGCAGGTTTGGGGCTGAGACGATGGGGTCTTCTAGATATACAATCATGTCGTCTGCAAATAGAGACAATTTGACTTCCTCCTTTCCTATTTGAATGCCCTTTATTTCTTTTTCTTGCCTGATTGCTCTGGCTAGAACTTCTAATACTATATTGAATAGCAGTGGTGAGAGCGGGCATCCTTGTCTGGTGCCACATTTCAAGGGGAATGCTTCCAGTTT
>NW_022441788.1:0-5114 GCF_009761245.1 Sapajus apella
TTTACAAAACAAAGGACAGTACAGTCCTCATTCACATCCTGGTCATGTCACTCCTAGTGTCTCTCATACTGCAAACCTCCCAGCAGGTACATCCCTTTCCTCTCCATCTGATGGGCTTCTCAGCTCCCACCACACTGACTGGACACAGGCTCCCTAGAGGCAGCCCCCAAGAGCAGAAGACATGGATGACTCAGAAGTTCCTAAAAAGTCATCAAACCAGATGACGCAAAACTCAAATGACATTTCACTTTGCTTTGGTTTATTCTGTTTGAGACAAGAGTGCAGTGGGTGTCCAATTAACGTTTTTTGGAATCTTTTGTAGAGATGGCTTTTCTCTCTGATCAGGCTCGTCTTAAACGCCTGGTCTCAGGTGATCTGCCCACCTTAACCCCTCAAAGCACTGAAATTACAGGCCTGCACTGTGTAATTTGCTGTGTGACACAGCCCAATAGCAAAGAAGAAACACCACAGGTCCAGTGTCTACTCATATGGGTGGATTGATGGCTGGGAAACCCCAGGAGGAGCCAAAAGAGCAGCCATAGCACCTGAATTTCCTGGTCCTTTCAGGGCACCCTGAGGTGGCCAGGAGGTGGGGGTGGCTTAGGGTTGGGGGAGGGAAGGGGGTGGGATCTGAGTTGAGGAGGGGGATGGGAGGGTAGGTGAGGAAGGGGAAAATGGGATGTTGGGACCTGAAGGAGGGGGTCTGGGAAAGAATCTGGTTCAAACTAAGTCTTCAAGGGTGAGAGGGAGGTTCAGCTACAAGTCGGAGAAAGTCTATCAGGGAAGCCACAGGACACACAGGGCAAGAAAGTGGGAGGCTCAGGAGCAATTAGACGGAGACCAGGGCTCTGGTTTCCACCACACCTTTTCCTGTCTGGGTGTTGGCTAAGCAACCCTGGGGCTTTGTACTCCCTCTCCACCAATCCCAATCCCCATCCCCGGAGTGTGGTACCTCACAGTGGACGTTCCACAGAGCACCCACATCCTCAAATGCCACTACCCCATCTCAGCCCCCCACGCACCTCCCAAGGCTCTCTGGAACCTTCACAGACCTGATTTCTGGTCTTCCCCACCAGCTCCCTGTTCCTGCTTCTGGGTGGCTCCTTCCTTCGTGAGTCCCCAGGGTTTCTCATGGCCAGTCTTGGCTGCAAAACATAAAAAACAAATGATGGCAGGATGGCAGGAAGAACCTCACAGACAAGCAGAGTGGGAACTCCACAGCCCTCTCTCAGCCATTCATATCCTAAGCAACAAAACATCAGAAGGATGCAGAAAGTCCCAACAGTAAACCATCTCCATCACATCAATGAAGCCATCCATCCATCATCCTGTATCTCAGGAACAAACGTTGGATCTACACTGGTTTTAAGCATGCATGGTATATTTACAAAAATTAACCCGACTTATTTTTTTCATCAAGCAAATCTCAATATATGTCAGACAAATCCAATGACACAGCAGGTTTCTGATCACAGAATTGTGCTAGAAGTCAATAATTAAAAGCTAATCAAAAATTATTATATGCTTGGAAATTCAAAGTGCCATTATAAGATAACAGCAGTATAAAGAATCCAAAGTGAAACAAGACTGGGTTTACACTCAGTGAGAAGATCATAACATGGTAATCAACTGTCTCCCTCTGGCCCAGGAATTCTACTCTGTGGCACAAGGTCGCGTGGTCTCAAATCATCCCGACACTCCTAGACAGGTTAATATCTGACATAGGGTGACAGTGTCACTTACCTATTTTATCTTACCGCCTGTGAATGTGGACTTTTAATTCTGAACCCTAATGTAGGGGAGAAAACTAAGTTGACTCTCATGGTTGGGCTCTCAGGAATGTCCAAGGAATCTGTGCATTTCAAGAGACAAAGTTCATCAGCCTCTCTCCTGGGGGATTTGACCACAATACCCAGAGGGTTTGGCAGTATCATGAGTGATGGCTAGGGAGTGCCAAGCTGGTGAGCAGGACCCAGGGGTCTGGTGACCAGGTCAGACCCCCGCTGTCCATTATCTTTCCTGGACCCATCCTCAGCTAAGCTTCCCAAAGGCCTGCCTCTGCCTAATCACACAGACTGTGCTCAAATGTACTCAGGACTCTCGCAGCTGAAAACCACTGCTTTAAATCTCCTTACAATTTACTATGACATAAACTTATTGTAAACTGCAAATACTCTATTCATGCTACAAATGGAAAGCCAATGCCTTTACCATAAATAGAAAAACAACCCTGAGACAAAAGGAAAACAAAGCAGGGATAACACAACTATGGCATTCAATTCTATTCATATGCTGTCACCTGCATAAGGAGCCCCAGATTTGGGTTGTCTTGGCTGTAAAACAAGAGACCAAGTAAGTGGGTGTTGAAGTCAGATTAGCCCAAAAGAGAATGGCAGAGAGTACCATGATGTCTATGAAGGGTTGCTGGGGTCACTTTGATTATAGCCCAAGCAGAGACAGGGCAAGGAAGGACATGTGAGCAGAATTTGGGGCCTCAAACAGGGGATGTGATTCATACAGCCCAGGAAATGCTCCCGAAAGCCAGAGTTGACCTCCCTTGGAGGCAGGTCCGTCATGGAGGCAGAGCAAGGCACCTCAGATTTGAGACCAGCTGCGTGACCCTGGGCTGGTTTCCTTCCACACAATGGAAGTGTTAATGGCTGTGCCAAAGTCTGTGTGAGGTTAGGGGAAGCAACCTGTTGAGCACCTGTGTACCGAGCATCATCACATCACAAGAACATTTTTTCTTCCAGAGCTGTCACCTTGGGAGGTCCTTGGCCACTAAAGGCAGTGAGAATGATAACAGCAGCAAATCATCATTTATGGCTGATGATGGAGGGCTAGGGGGTAGGGCTCCTAGGTTCTTGATAAGAATGAGGGTCGGGGGACTCCTGGGGACAGCTGAGTGAGTCATGTAGGACTCCTGGGTCCCCAGGCGCCAAGCCTGTCTTCAGTGGCACTGGGCTTAGGATGGGATGCTGGGGCAGCCACTGGAGCATCAGCAGGACAAACAGCCACAGAGGCCTTGGATCCATCGGAGGTGGCAGGTGTAGGATTATCTGTCCACCAAGTAGAGTCACCAGGCCTGGCTGACCACTGCCCCCACAGACGATGCCCTGTCCTTTGCCTCACACTTTTACAGGGCAGTGGCTGGCACCTGGGGCCTCATGGAGCATCACTCTAAGACCTCTGTGTCCTGGTCATTGAATGTGAACTTGAGTCACCCAGGGCCACTGGAACAGGGAGGAAGAATCAGGCCCCACGATGTTTTGGGACAGTGTTCAGCACAGAAAAATGTACAGAATGCATGTACGACACAGGGGAACTCTTGGTGTGGGAGCCAATATTTTGTGACCTCCAGCCCTAATCTGAGCACTCTCACCTGTGCAATCTAAAAGAAATAGGAGACTTACAGGAAAGATAGTGCCTGGATTTAACTTAAAGGAACTAAAATGTTGAATGTTCACACTCCTGATATCCTTCCATATCAACTCTCTCAATGTTCCCATCTTCACTATCATACAAGGTAACTGAGGCGGTCAGATTTACTAACTCAATGTCACTCAGCTGATACTGAAGTCATACTCATCACATCTGAACAAACTGCTTTTTCTGAAGTTTATCTTGTTTGGTCATGCTGCTGCTGATTTTGTGCAGCTCTGGGACAAACTCCACCTGGTTGAGGATAAAGCAAATCTGAGGTGACTCAGTCCTGCTGTCATTTCCCATCACTTCCCCACTGTCCTCCTCTGCCCCTTCACAGTCTCCCACACAGGCTGATACTATATGGTGGCCCTAATGGAGTCCACCAAGTATTTCAGGTTCTCCTCTGGGCCCTTTGAAGCTGGAGGTAGCTATGGGATTTGCTTGGACTCAGGAGATGTGAGAGGAAGTGAAGTGTGTCACCTCAAAGCAAAAGAGTTGGAAGCCATTGAGACTGGCCACCCTTTCCCTCATCTCACAGAGCTGCTGATAGGTCCCATATAGAGGCTGCTCCTTTATTCTCGTGGCAGATGAGGGGATGTGGAGTGCAGGGCCCAGGAGAGCCACGGAGGATATGCAGCATGAACAGACAGAGAGCCTTCAATGTTGTAAATTTCCATTTTGGGGGACTGTTTATTACCTATAATGATACCTGGTCCATCCTAGCAGACAGGCACCACCTGTTCCATGCTCTGTGAAGCTACTGTCAGAACATAAACTGGTTGTAAGACACATGTAAGCTTCAGTTCCAGCTCTACCTCTCATTAACTGCAACCTCAGGCATTTAACTGTCAGTTTCTGAGCCTCAGTTTCAACTCTGTAAAATGAGTTGGTTATACTACTTCAGGTTGTGAAGAGAATGAAACAAAATAAAAATGCATGTAGAGCATTGAGCCCAGGGCCTGGCACACACAGTGAGTACTTCATATTAGCCATGGAACTTCATAATACATATGGATTGTCAATATTCAGACATTGCAGCAAAGTATTACCAAAAAATTTAAACTTATTTGTATATATATTCTTTCAATCTTTATTTAAACAGATAGGATAAAATTATGAATATTCTTTCATATCCAGTGTTTTTCTCTTAATAGTATATTGCTAAATTTTTTTTTTTATCTCGGGCCCATCACGATGGCTCACACCTGTAATCCCAGAACATTGGGAGGCCAAGGCGGTGGATCACAAAATCAGGAGTTTGAGACCAGTCTGGCCAACATGGTGAAAACCCTGTCTCTACTAAAAATACAAAAGTTAGACAAGTGTGGTGGCATGCACCTGTAGTCCCAGCCACTTGGGAGACTGAGGCAAAAGAAACGCTTGAACTTGGGAGGTGTGGGCTGCAGTGAGCCAAGATCGTGTACATATATATACACACACACATATAATCTCAAAAACAAATGATCATTTATGAAATCATTTTAAATGACAAGATAAGGTTTAATTTAATGAAAAATTTAATTATTACTATTAGGCTTTTTGTAGATTGCACAGAGCATTCAAAACAAATGAAGGAGAATTTAAAAAGTATTAGATGTTGTAAAATAAATGTGATTTTATTATTTTATTCAAAAATATAGAACTATATAATATAAAACATATTTCTAATTATGAATCATGTTAAAAAT
>NW_022441789.1:0-5114 GCF_009761245.1 Sapajus apella
GGGTGGGGATAGTGGATCCCAAGGTAGAGGGAGCCATCAGTCCACACTGAGCTCAGGCCGGCCCCAGGCCCCACCGTGCAGACCAAATCAGAAGAAACAGAGTCCCTCATCTTATATGCCACATCCCTCCACCGAACTTGGGAGCGGATCTGTTTTCCAAACATGAAGTGACTCTCAGTTTGAAACGGATGACAAGGGGCCTGGCTTTCCTGAGTCGGCAGGATAAAGAAGTCGTTCTGTGGCATAGAATGAGGTGTGGCTCGAATCTAGACTCTCCAGTTAAAACCAGTGAAGATGGCCAGGCATGGTGGCTCACGCCCGTCATCCCAGCACTTTGAGAGGCCAGGCTGAGGTGGGCGCATCACGAGGTCAGGAGTTCCAGACCAGCCTGGCCAACATAGTGAAACCCCCACCTCTACTGAAAAGACAAAAAAGTTAGCCGGGCATGGTGGCGCACAACTGTAATCCTTGGCCTCCCAAAGTGCTGGGATTACAGGCGTGAGCCACCTCGCCAGGTCCGCGCGCTTGCTCTTAAAGGGTGAAATCCTGGCGGCTCATGCCCATCATCCCAGCACTTTGGGAGACCCAAGAGGGCGGATGACTTGAGGTCAGGAGTTTGAGGCCAGCCTGGCCAACATGGCAAAATGTCCTACTGAAAATAGGAAAAGTAGCCGTGCGCGCCTGTCATTCCAGCTACTGAAGGCTGAGGCAGGAGAAAAGGGACTTTTCTAGCCCCACGGCGTCCCTCAATCCCCAGCCCTAGCCAGCTTTCCGGTGGGGCGGCGCCTGCAAAAGCTTCTGAATGAATGGAGAGGAGCCTGAGGCTATGGGAGCCATCACCTAGACTCCAGAAGGGAAACAGGGCTTTCTGCATTTGAATGGCGCTCTAGAAGGCGGTGCTGCAGCTTCCAAAGTGATGCGTCTCGCCTCGCACAGAGCGAGACTCCATCTCAAAAAGAGAAAAAAGGAAAAAATATTAGCATGTCAGTTGAGGCCTCGAATCAGTCTCCGGAAGCCAGGGGCAGTGGCTCAGGCCCCTCACCCCAAACCTTTGAGACTCCGGGTCCGGAGGATTGCAATGAAGTGATGAGACCCTGTCTGTAGAAAACATTTAAAAATGATCTGGGGCCGGGCCTGGTGGCTCGCGCCTGTTATCCCAGCACTTTGGGAGGCCAAGGCTGGTGGATCACCTGAGGTCCGGAGTTCCAGACCAGCCTTACCAACATGGTGAAACCCCTTCTCAAATAAATGAATGAATGAATGAATGATCTGGGCACAGTGGTGCGTGCCTGTGGTCCCAGGTACTCTGGAGGCTGAGGCGGAAGAATCATTGGGGCAAGGAGTGTCTGGATTGCAGGGAGTGAGCTATGATGACATCACCGCACTCCAGAATTTAACAGTCTCTCTGTCTCTCACTCTCTCTGTGTGTGTGTCTCCCTCCCTTTCTTTCTCTTTCATTTTCTTTTTCTTTCTTTCCCTCTCTTCTGTCTCCCTCTCTCCTTTTCACTTTGTTTCTTTCTCTCTCTCTCTCCCTCTCTTTCTTTCTTTCTCTTTCTCTCTCTTTTCTTTCTTTTCTTTTTCTTTCTTTCTCTTTCTTTTCCTTTTCCTCTTTTTCTCACAGGATTGCCCAGCTAGGACTAACAGGCAGCTGCCACGATGCCCAACTAATCTTTATTATTATTATTTTGAGAGAGTCTCGCTCTGTCAACAGACACCTGACACCATGTCTTATTGTTGAGAGAGAGTCTCACTCTATCACTCAGGCTAAATTGCCGTGGCATGGATCTCAGCTCACTGCATTGTTGGCCTCGCTGGTTCAAGTGACTGGCCCGCCCCAGCCTCCTGAATTACTGGTGTAACAAGAGTATGCCACCATGCCTGGCAAGTTTTTATATTTTTCATAGAGACGGGGTTTTTCCATGTTGGCTAACCTGGTCTTGAACTCGTGGCCTCAAGTGATCCACCTGGCTCGGCCTCCCAAAGTGCCAGAATTACAGGCATGGGCCACCTCATCCGGCTCAGCTAATCTTTTTAGTATATCGTAGAGAAGGTGGTTCCTAGCCATTGGGTGGTGAGATGAGGTTTACTCAGTCTGTAGAGTGTTAAAGGGGTAAATTAGTGTGGTTTGTGATGTAGATGTCGAAAGAGTGTGTGTGTGTGTGTGTGTGTGTGTGTGTGTGTGTGTTTGTGAGAGAGGAGAGAGAGAGAAAGAGAGAGAGAGAGAGAGAGACCATCCCGACCATGAGGACCCAGAAATGGTGTTTGATTTGCGCCTCTATCTAGTCACCCATCTGTCTGTAGATGACTGATGATTCCACAAATGACGACAAGCAGCATCTATCAAGCTCTTTCTTTCTCCCTCTCGTGTGTGTCATCTCTGTGGTGGAAAAAGGGAAAAAAAGAAGCTCTGATGGGAAGTTGTCCTCACGTCTGAGGAAGCTAAAGGCAGGCTGCTGACTTAAAGAAGGGCATCATATGTGACACTGCCATACCCGGGCACCCTAGAAATGCATCTTAGTTTTCATGCCGGGGCTGTCAGTTTACCCTGTAAGTCAACCCACCCCCACAGCCAGCAAGAACAGCACGGTCCCGGGTGGCCCAGTCTCATCCCATTCCACCAGGCCACCTGGTGGAACTCTCGCTGGCAGATTTGAAAGCAGTGTCAATGCGATTCCCCTGGGGAGGAGGCTCCTTGTGGGCCTTTTGGGCCTCCCATGAGGATTTAGCACCTAAAAATCAAAAACCAACCCACCCACTGAAGATCCCTCCCTCCTTCCCTTCCTCCCTCCCTCCCTCCCTCCCATTGGGTCCAAGGTACACCCTGGAAGGTGGCCAAAGAAATTTCCACTGCATGCTTTTTGTCTTTCTGTTTATTTTTTTAATTGTTTCCTTCTTACAAGAGATGCTCGTTTGAAGGGGAAATTTTCATGGATTATGAATATTTGTCCTAAGAACAGATTTTCCCTACACAGCTAAGTAGCAGTAGCTTCCGCCACATACCTCGTGAAAATAACAGTAACAACAGTAATAATAAAGGTGAAATGGGCCATAAGTTTGAGACCAACCTGAGCAAAGGAGTAACATGGGAACGTGAGCCTAGGTTAAAAAAAAAAAAAAGTCAGGCAGCCGATGGGGGATGCTGAGCCAGAGACATCAGCCAGGACATGGATCTGGAAAGCCCTGTCAGTTTGAACATAAGCCTGTCCCATGGAAATCCCACTGCGAAAACCTTGGGAGGCCAAGTCAGAAGGATCACGAGGGCAAGAAATGAAGACCATTGAGGTCCCCATGGTGAAACCCAGTCTCTACTAAACAGAGGAAAATTAGCTGGGCACAGTGGTAGGTGCCTGGAGTCCCAGCTACTGGGGAGGCTGAGGCAGGAAAATTGTTTGAATCTGGGATGCAGAGGCTGCAGTGAGCTGAGAGCCCACCACTGCACTCCAGCCTGGGCAACAAGGAGAGAGACTCCATAAAAAAAAAAAAAAAAAAAGACGGTACACACAGCCAACGCACATGCTCTCTACACTATTTGAAACCATCAGAGATCAGGTGCACAGACTTGATGGGGCTTGTGCCACTAGAAAGAAAAGGCAGGATCGTGGGATGTGTCTGAAAATCGTCTTTGTTTGCAATGCCCATATTATCAATGATGCATCCAGACTGGAAACAAGGACTGGAAAGAATCAACACAAGACAAATATGACCAGGCCATTCCGTGTTCACGCCTGTCATGGCAGCAATCTGAAAGGTCGAGGTGGAAGAATCGCTGGAGCCCAAATAGTTGAGATCATCTTGAGATGTCAGACGACACCACCTCCATCTGTATAAATCATCATCATCATCATCATCATCAAAGTTTAAAAGGAAATATATGTGTCCAGAGTGTGGACCACAAAGTGAGACCACATGCCTACTAAAAAGGTGATAGATAAGACAGACAGACAGACGATAGACACGCAGGCAGGCACGCACGCAAATGTAGATTGAGTCAGGCACAGTGACTCCAGCCTGTAACAGCAGCAGTGTGAGAGGCCAAGGCAGGTGCATCTCTTGAGAGCAGGAGTTTCAGACTGGGCTCGGCATCATGGTGGAACCCCGAACCCCATCTCACATACATACACACATACATACATACATTAAAAACAATGCAAGAGTTAACTCCTGTGGTGGTGTGACGCATAAGCGTAGTCCCAGCTAATGGGGACAGAAGGGACTGGAGGCAGGACAATGGCTTCGTCCAAAGCTTTGAAGCTGGAATGATCCTGGGCAACAGAGCGAGACCCTGCCTCTAAAGAGAGACAGAGAGAGAGGCGAGCCTGCCCCTAAATAAATAAACTCAAGCCTGCCCCCAATAAATAAATAAACAAATAAAATGTGAGCCTGCTTCTAAGTAAGTAAACAAATAAAAATGAGCCCACCTCTAAATAAATCAATAAATGAATAACCGGATGTGCTGGCTCATGCCTGCAATCCCCCAGCACTTTGGGAGGCTGAGGTGGGTGGATCACCTGAGATCAGGACATAGAGACCAGCCTGGTCAACATGGTGAAAGAAACCCTGTCTCTATTTTAAAGAATAACAATAAATAATAAATAAATGAAAGCCCACTTGCCTGCCTCTAAATAAATGAATGAATAAATAAATAAATGTGAGCCTGCCTCTAAGTAAATAGATGCAAGCCTGCCTCTAAATAATTAGATAACTAAATGCAAGCCTGCCTCCAAATACATAAGTAAATAAATAAATGATTGTGATCCTGTGTCTAAACAAATGAATGCGAGCCTGGCTCTAAATAATTAAATGCAAGCCTGCCTCCAAATAAATAAATAAATGCGAGCCTTCCTGTAAATAAATACTTGAGACCCTGTCTCTAAATAAATAAATGAATGAATGAACGAAGGAAGAAATGATAAATGTAAGAATGACATGGAAGAATTAAGAAATGATAAGAAACAACCAGAAGGTGTGAACAAAGGTGGTAACTAAAATAAGTATGAAAGTTAATGAAAAGAAATATATATTTACACACACATAGATGTAGAACAATTTTTCATTTTATTTCATACGTAATATGTGATTATTTGCATATATATTACTGCATATTATTTATAATT
>NW_022441790.1:0-5113 GCF_009761245.1 Sapajus apella
TTTCTTTTTTTCTTTTTTTTTTTTTTGGGGGGGGCACATTGGCTGTTCAGATGCATGGTTTTTGATTTCTTATATTTGAGAATATTCCAGGTCTTTTTTTCCTGTTATTAATTTCTACTTTTATACCATTATAATCAGAAAAGATTTGGATATATTTTTAATCTTAAATTTGTTAATCTTGTTTCGTGATCTAACATATGATCTATACTGGAGAATATTTCATGTGGGCTTGAGGAGAATATGCATCCTGTGAATGTTCGACATATATCTCTTAGACCCATTTGATTGAAAGTATAGGTGAACAAAAAAGTATAGGTGAAGTCCAACATTTTCTTATTAATTTTCTCCTGGATCATCATCCTATTGCTGAAAGTGTGGTATTGAAATCTCCTTCAATTATTGGATTGCTGTCTATCTCTCCCTTCATATCTGTTAATATTTGCTTTATACATTTAGGTGCTCTGATGTTGGGTGGTGCATATGTATTTGTAATTATTATATTTTCTTTTTTTACAGTTTTGAATATAAAGGCTATTTTATCTGATAAATAGCTACTCCTGCTCCATTTTGGTTTCCATTTGTATGGGAATTGTTGTGTTTTCTCTTTTTACACTTTTGAATATAAAGGCTATTTTATCTGGTAAACAGCTGCTCCCTCTTTATTTTGATTTCTATTTGTATGGGATATCTATTTTCATCATTTCATTTTCAGTCTCTGTGATTCTTTACAAGCGAAATGAGCCTCTTTTAGGCAGCATGTAGTTGGGTCTGTTTTAAATTTATGTAGCTGCTCTGTATGTTTTATTAATTTTAGACCATTTACATTTAGATTAATTATTGATCGGTAAAGATTTACTATAGATATTTTATTTATTGTTGTCTGGATATTTCATAGATTGTTCCTTTCTTGCCTTCTTGCAGTCTTTCTTTGTAATTATGTAATTTTCTGTAGTAGTATGCTTTGAGTATTTTTTTTTTCTCTATTTTGTATCTAGTATAGGTGTTTGCCTTGGGGTTACCATGAGGCTTAAGCGAAACATCTCATAGTTATATCCAACTTAACTTGACTCACATAGAAGAGGTGGAAATTTCTAAATAAAGCTTACAACTGGGAGTTCAGGTGTTTATGTTTTAGGAATCTTCAAAATTTATGAGATCTCTAGAGCTGTAGCTGTCACTGTAATGAGCTGCAAGGATTCATTTCCTGCCAAAGGGTAGCTAAATCACCTCTCTTACCGAACCCAACAGTGACTCAGACATTCAATGATTTCTCTGGTCTTTCATTTACAAAAGATTCATTAAACTACTCGATGTGAGAAACTGCTCCATGGCTTAGTGATACCAGTGTAAACAAAGTGCATTTGCTCCATTGTAGCAGTTGTATGGTGGTATAAAAGCTAAACATGGTATTGGAAGCTTTTCAGAATTGAAACTTTGTGACCTTGGGCAAATCCAAACCTCTCTGATATTAGTATCTTCAACTATAAATTGGGATAATATCTGTCCAAAATAAATTGTCTTTAGATGATCAGATATGCTAATGTATGCTAATGCATGTGGGAGTCCCTTTTTAAGAGCATTTTTGTTTATTAGCTTTTTTTTTTTTTTTTTTTTATAAACATAGACAACTGGTTAAATAGCATTTCTTTTCAAGTGTCCAACTTGGTAAAGAAACATGATGACCACAATGTCAAAGGGTCGAGCATGTCTTATGTGTTTAAACCTAGATTCATCACTAGAACTGTTGCCAAAAGAAAGCACATTGACAGTAATGGATTTAAGATCTGTCAAAACACAAGTGATAGAAATTCATCTTCACATTTTTAATGCTCTTATTAGGAACTTTTATTTTTCCCAAATGAAACATGGTTTTACAGCTTTATAGCTGTTCCAACTTTTAAAATTATCCAGCATATTCCTGAATTTAACAGGTTTTAATTCTAAGTTACTCTCTACCTTTCCATGTATTGCAACCTGGAAGCAAATATGAAGTCCATGAATGCACAGTAATATTTTCAGCCATTTATTTGTTTACTGACTAACTTGTTCTCTCATTGGTAACATATTAAAGTAATATATTTAAAAAGACTTGTACAGCTTGGTAAATGAATGAGTATGAATATACCTGACCCCAGGGATATTCTTACAAATGTCCAGTAGGCTAGGAAGAAATACACTGAGAGAAAATTGTGCTGGTATAATGTATCTGGTTATGATTTATTACAACCTTCTTGTCTGTATTAATTATTGTGTGAACACATTTTAAAATGTCACAGAAGTAATGTGTCATGATGAACCTACATAATTAAAATGTGGTTTACCATTTCCTTTTCTCAGATTATAAATTATTGACGTTGTGATTGTATTAGTGCAGCTTTGTTAATTTCTCTCATGTTTAATATCTGTCCAGAGGAATAGATTTGCTTATACTATTACTGAACCAAAAGATGGATGGTGAGAGTTCATTGCCATGGTTGATGTGATTTGTAAAAGGCTAATACAGTTATATGAATTCAATGTTATGTTTATTTCTCTATTCTGTATCATCATCTAGTAGCTAAACAGATTGGAAGTCCCTTTTGGAGTCAGTGCTCACATAGACTCGCAAAGCTGAAAATCAGTCGTGCAGTGAGATTAAAATGGAGTGGTTAGGAGCATGAAAGTGGGGGGAAATATGTAAACAGAAAGAGTATGAAAGAGTGGAAACAGAGTTAGTCACGTGAAAGTAGCTCTGGAGGAAGGGTTCAGGAAGATACGGCATTTGCATAGGTCAGGTCCTGCCACTTCCCAGGGTTAGTCGATCTCATAGTTATCATATCCATGCCTAACTGACTGGGTTATATTGTATGTGTGTTTTTAAGTCATAAGAATTAAAGTATACATGGCCAACAGGTCTATGAAAAATATCGTCAGCGTCACTAATAATCAGGGTTGTCATCTTCCCCAGTTAGGAGAGCTATTATTAAAACTACCATAAATGCTTGCAAGGATGCTGAGAAAAGGGAACTCTTACATACTGTTGATGGGAGTGTAATTTAGTACAGCTATGAAGGTAAGCAGTATAGAGAGTTCTCAAACAACTAAAAATGAACTACCATACGATCCAGAAATCCCACTCCTGGGTATTTCTCCAAAGAAAAGGGAATCAGTATATCAAAGGGAGACCTGCAACCCCAGGTTTATTGCAGCACTGTTCACAATAGCTAGAATATCGAGCCAACCTCTGTGTCCGTCAACAGACGAATGGCAAAGAAAATGTGGTATGTATACTCAAGGGAATTCCGTTCAGTCATAAGAGAGAATAAAAATCTTTTCATTTGCAGCAACATGGATGAAACTGGAGGCCATTAAAGTAAGAGAAATAAGGCAGACCCTGACAAGTAACACATGTTCTCGCTCATATGTTGGAGCCAAAAAATGCTGACCTCATGAAGGTAGAGTGTAGAATGATGGTTACTAGAAGCTGGGATGGGTTTATGTGTGTTGGAGAGGATAAAGATAGGTTAGTCAACGGTTGCAAACGTTAGTTAGAAGAAATAAATACCTGTGTTCGATAGCACACTAGGGTGACTGTAATTAACAATATGTATTTCAAAATAGCTAGAAGATTTGAAATGTTCCCGACAAAAATACATGATAAATATTTGAGGTGATGAATATCCTAAATACCTGATCAATAACCTGATTTGATCATTACACATTCCATGAATGTATCAAGGTATCACATGTATGCCATAAAAATATACAAATATTATTGGCAAATAAATTACAAAGAATTATGTATAATAACCAACAAAAATAAAAGATGAAGGAAAAGTAATCCTTTAAATCATGCAGGGGAATCTTCCAGTGAGTTCCTTCAATGAACAGGAACGGCCTTTCCCTCATGCCTTTTAAAGCGTCAGCATCTTGCTAAGCTAAGTGGAAGTTTTGTATGTAAACACAGCACTGATTTGAATAATGTATTACCTTAAACGAAAACCAAACATTTCATAGTGATTGATTCAAATGCTGGAAAAAAAAAAAAAAGAAACAGCAATGAGGCATTTTTGAGATACATTTCCTATTTTCTTATCTGATAAGATTTGCAAGAGTATTATCAGTGATCTCTACTTTTTTCTTCACCGAATAGACTAATGTTAGAACCTAACCCAGGAGTAAGCTGTGACTCCATTGCATTCTCCATTAAGAAGCAATAAAATTTACCCAGGCCAAGGAGTCCAAGGCAGAAACTGGACACTGCTAGATACTTCAGGACAAGGCAGCAGCTGCCTCGAGTCAGCAGATAGCTAATAAAGAGGCAGGCACATCCAGGTTGGTAGACAGGTTTCAGACACAAATAACAGTGGGTAGGAAAGTACAGCTACTGGGATTTCAGGCTTAAAAACAGATTCCAGAGATGAAGAGATGAGCAAAGAAAGGGAGAAGAAAACAAGGAAGAAAGACTAGTAAATGTTATTACAATCTGATCAGAGTGTAGAAGTCACTTGATTTCTGATATATTGGATCAGTCTCAGGTTACATGCCAATTAAGTTCAATTAACATTTTAGCCATTTCCTTGCTTCAGATACCCAAATATTTTATTCCATAATCAAATTTTCTTTTTTTTCTGTTTGTC
Source organism: Sapajus apella (assembly GCF_009761245.1). Taxonomy (NCBI): domain Eukaryota; kingdom Metazoa; phylum Chordata; class Mammalia; order Primates; family Cebidae; genus Sapajus; species Sapajus apella. The sequence goes on from NW_022441790.1 coordinate 4,620, forward strand.
TTAACATTGTTTGGCCATGATAAACATGTATTTATATTGGAGGAATCAAAGATGTCTTATATATTTAAAAATAATTTTGTATAGTACAGCTCTTGTTAGGGTATTAACACATTTGACTGAAGAATTTTCTTTGCTCTTAGATGACACTAAGAGAAAAAATACTGCAAAACTATAAAAAATTATGGTGCAAGTAAAATAGCAATAGTAACTTTTTGCTGTTAGTATGCCAGGGATACTTAAAATTTGTTGTAGATTGACTACCACAGAAAACAGACTCAGATGGAAATGAGCGTGAAGGATGTTTCTTAGGGAGTGGACTTGGGCTCAGCACTTGGGGTGTGGGGAAAGGAATGAATTAGAGTTGGGCAGAGGAAGAATTGGGGCTGTGATGCATCACAACAGGTATGCAGCTGACTCCAAAGGGAGCCCTGAAGCTTGGGTAGCCTCGCAGAGTTGCTCCTCTTTGGGGAGAGGAGCTGGTGGTTTATCCCCAG
>NW_022441791.1:0-1969 GCF_009761245.1 Sapajus apella
TCTGTAAGTTGATGGAAGAGTGTGACAACCATTCTGCTAGATAGCTGCGTTTTTGTTTTAGAGCAAGCTATTTCTCATTACAGCCTATAGCCTCAGTCACTCTGGAATATCCAAACGCAGCTTGTAGAAGAAACGTGTTTCTAATCCCTGAATCTGAAAATAGAGGCAACTTCCTAACGTGAGCGAACACTAAGCAGAAGAGCTTGAACTAGACTTTTCTCCTGTGTTTTAATCGCAGTCGTCCTGCTAGTTCTCATATACCTGTAAATGTCTGGAAATATCTGTTTCCAGATTCTCCAAAGAAAGTATTTCTGAACTGCTGCAACCACACATCAGTTTAACTATGTTAGTTGATTCTACAGCTTAACAACCATTCTACTAGATAGCTTCGTTTTTGTTTTAGATCAAGATATTTCTCATTACAGCCTACAGTCTCATTCACTCTGGAATATCCAAACGCAGCTTTTAAAAGAAACGTGTTTCTAACTCGCTGAATCTAAACATAGATGCAACTTCCTAAGGTGAATGAACACAAAGCAGAGCAGTTTGAAGTACACGTTTCTCCAGTGTTTTAAACGCAGTCTTACTGGTAGTTCTCATATGCTTGTATATGGCTGGAAATACCTGTTTCCAGATTCTCAAAGCAAAGAATTTCTGAACTGCTGCAAACACACATCAGTTTAACTCTTTAAGTTGATTGTACAGGTTGACAACCATTATGCTAGATAGCTGCGTTTTTGTTTTAGAGCAAGATGTTTCTGATTACGGCCTACAGGCTCTTTCACACAGGAATATCCAAACGCTGCTTTTGGAGGAAATGTGTTTCTAACTCGCTGAATCTAAACGTAGATGCAACTTTCTAAGTTGAACAAACACAAAGCAGAGCAGTTTGAACTAGATGTTTCTCCTGTGTTTTAAACGCAGTCTTACTGCTAGTTCTTATAAGCCTGTATATGGCTGGAAATATCAGTTTCCAGATTCTCCAACGAAAGGATTTCTGAACTACTGCACACAAACGTCAGTTTAGCTCTGTAAGAAGATTGTACAGCGTGACAACCATTCTGCTAGATAGCTGCGTTTTTGTTTTACAGCAAGATATTTCTCATTAAGGCCTTTAGTCTCAGTCATTCTGGAATATCCAAACGCAGCTTTTAGAAGAAACGTGTTTATAACTCGCTGAATCTAAACATAGATGCAACTTCCTAAGGTGAACGAACACAAACCAGAGCAGTTTGAACTAGTCGTTTCTCCTGTGTTTTAAACGCAGTCTTACTGCTAAGTTTGAAATGCCTTGGTAAGTTTGGAAATATCTGTTTCCAGAGTCCCGAAACAAAAGATTTCAGAACGTCTGCACACACGCATCAGTTTAACACCATAAGATGATTTTACAGCTTGACAACCATTCTGCTAGATAGCTGCGTTTTTGTTTCAGAGCAAGATATTTCTCATTACAGCCTTTAGTCTCAGTCACTCTGGAATATCCAAACGCAGATTTTAGAAGAAACATTTTTCTAACTCGCTGAATCTAAACATAGAGGCAACTTAGTAAGATGAACGAACACAAAGCAGAGCAGGTTGAAATAGACGTTTCTCCAGTGTTTTAAACGCAGTCTTACTGGTAGTTCTCATATGCCTGTATATGGCTGGAAATATCTGTTTCCAGATTCTCGAAGCAAAGGATTTCTGAACTGCTGCAAACACACATCAGTTGAACTCTGTAAGAAGATTGTACAGCTTGACAACCATTGTTCTAGACAGTTGCATTTTTGTTTTAGAGCAAGATATTTCTCATTACACCCTATAGTCTCAGTCACTCTGGAATAACCAAACAGAGCTTATAGAAGAAACGTGTTTCCAGCTCGCTGATTCTAAACATAGATGCAACTTCCTAAGGTGAACGAACAAAAGGCAGAGTTGTTTGTACTAGACGTTTCTCCTGTGTTTTAAACGCAGTCTTACTGCTAGGCCT
>NW_022441791.1:1979-5113 GCF_009761245.1 Sapajus apella
CTACTTCCACATTCCCCAAAGAAAAGATTTCAGACCCTCTGCACACAGACATGAATTTTTCTCCGTAAGATGATTTTACAGCTTGACAACCATTCTGCTAGGTAGCTGCGTTTTTGTTTTAGAGCAAGATATTTCTCATTACAGCCTTTAGTCTCAGTCACTCTGGAATATCCAAACGCAGATTTTAGAAGAAACGTTTTTCTAACTTGATGAATCTAAACATATAGGCAACTTCCTAAGGTGAAGGAACACAAAGCAGAGCAGGTTGAAATAGACGTTTCTCCAGATTTTAAACGCCATCTTCCTGGTAGTTGTCATATGCCTGTATAAGGCTAGAAATATCTTTTTCCAGATTCTCCAATGAAAGGATTTCTGAAGTACTGCACACACACGGCAGTTTAACTCTGTAAGAAGATAGTACAGCTTGACAACCATTCTGCTAGATTGCTGCGTTTTTGTTTTAGAGCAAGATATTTCTCATTACGGGCTTTAGTCTCAGTCATTCTGGAATATCCAAACGCAGCTTTTAGAAGAAACGTGTTTCTAACTCGCTGAATCTCAACATAGATGCAACTTCCTAAGGTGAACGAACACAAAGCAGAGCAGGTTGAAATAGATGTTTCTCCACTGTTTTAAACGCAGTCTTACTGGTAGTTCTCATATGCCTGTATATGGCTGGAAATATCTGTTTCCAGATCCTCGAAGCAAAGGATTTCTGAACTGCTGCAAACACACTTCAGTTTAACTCTGTAAGTTGATTGTACAGCTTGACAACCATTCTGCTAGATAGCTGCGTTTCTGTTTTAGAGCAAGATGTTTCTGATTACGGCCCACAGGCTCTTTCACACGGGAATATACAAACGCTGCTTTTAGAAGAAACGTGTTTCTAACTCGCTGAATCTAAACATAGATGCAACATCCTAAGGTGAACGATCACAAAGCAGAGCATTTTGAACTAGATGTTTCTCCTGTGTTTAAAACGCAGTCTTACTGCTAGTTCTTGTAAGCCTGTATATGGCTGGAAATATCTGTTTCCAGATTCTCCAACGAAAGATTTCTGAACTACTGCACACACACGTCAGTTTAACTCTGTAAGAACATTGTACAGCTTGACAACTATTCTGCTAGATAGCTACGTTTTTGTTTTAGAGCAAGATATTTCTCATTACGGCCTTTAGTCTCAGTCATTTTGGAATATCCAAACGCAGATTTTAGAAGAAACGTGTTTCTAACTCGCTGAATGTAAACATATATGCAACTTCCTAAGGTCAACGAACACAAAGCAAAGCACTTTGAACTACACGTTTCTCCTGTGTTTTAAACGCAGTCTTACTGCTAGCAATTAAATGCCTGGGTAAGGCTGGAAATATCTGTTTCCAGATTCCCCAAAGAAAAGATTTCAGAACCTCTGCACACACACATCAATTTAACTCCATAAGATGATTTTACAGCTTGACAACCATTCTGCTAGATAGCTGCGTTTTTGTTTTAGAGCAAGATATTTCTCATTACAGCCTTTAGTCGCAGTCACTCTGGAATATCCAAACGCAGATTTTAGAAGAAACGTGTTTCTAACTCGCTGAATCTAAACAAAGATGCAACTTCCTAAGGTGAGCGAACCCAAAGCAGCGCAGTTTGAACTAAACGTTTCTCCTGTCTTTTAAACGCAGTCATACTGCTATTTGTTATAGGCCTGTGTATGTCAAGATATATAAGTTTCCAGATTCTCCAAAGAAAGGATTTCTGAACTGCTTCACACACAAATCAGTACAACTCTGTTAGTTGATTGTATAGCTTCACAACCATTCTGCTTGAAAGCTGCGTTTTGGTTTGAGGTCAAGATGTTTCTCATTACAGCCTATAGTCTCATTCACTCTGGAATATCCAAACGCAGGTTTTAAAAGAAACATGTTTCAAACTCGCTGAATCTAAACATACGTGCAGCATCCTAAGTTGAAAGAACAAAAAGCAGAGAAGTTTGAAATAAACGTTTCTCATGTGTTTTAAACGCAGTCTTCCTGCTGGTTCTCAGATGACTGTATATGTCTGGAAATATCTGTTTCCAAATTCTCCAAAGAAAGGATTTCAGACCTGCTACACACGCACATCAGTTTAACTCTGTAAGTTGATGGAAGAGTGTGACAACCATTCTGCTAGATAGCTGCGTTTTTGTTTTAGAGCAAGCTATTTCTCATTACAGCCTATAGCCTCAGTCACTCTGGAATATCCAAACGCAGCTTGTAGAAGAAACGTGTTTCTAATCCCTGAATCTGAAAATAGAGGCAACTTCCTAACGTGAGCGAACACTAAGCAGAAGAGCTTGAACTAGACTTTTCTCCTGTGTTTTAATCGCAGTCGTCCTGCTAGTTCTCATATACCTGTAAATGTCTGGAAATATCTGTTTCCAGATTCTCCAAAGAAAGTATTTCTGAACTGCTGCAACCACACATCAGTTTAACTATGTTAGTTGATTCTACAGCTTAACAACCATTCTACTAGATAGCTTCGTTTTTGTTTTAGATCAAGATATTTCTCATTACAGCCTACAGTCTCATTCACTCTGGAATATCCAAACGCAGCTTTTAAAAGAAACGTGTTTCTAACTCGCTGAATCTAAACATAGATGCAACTTCCTAAGGTGAATGAACACAAAGCAGAGCAGTTTGAAGTACACGTTTCTCCAGTGTTTTAAACGCAGTCTTACTGGTAGTTCTCATATGCTTGTATATGGCTGGAAATACCTGTTTCCAGATTCTCAAAGCAAAGAATTTCTGAACTGCTGCAAACACACATCAGTTTAACTCTTTAAGTTGATTGTACAGGTTGACAACCATTATGCTAGATAGCTGCGTTTTTGTTTTAGAGCAAGATGTTTCTGATTACGGCCTACAGGCTCTTTCACACAGGAATATCCAAACGCTGCTTTTGGAGGAAATGTGTTTCTAACTCGCTGAATCTAAACGTAGATGCAACTTTCTAAGTTGAACAAACACAAAGCAGAGCAGTTTGAACTAGATGTTTCTCCTGTGTTTTAAACGCAGTCTTACTGCTAGTTCTTATAAGCCTGTATATGGCTGGAAATATCAGTTTCCAGATTCTCCAACGAAAGGATTTCTGAACTACTGCACACAAAC
>NW_022441792.1:0-5111 GCF_009761245.1 Sapajus apella
GGGCGCTCTCCCATAGCCATGTTAAACGCTCAGCAGGCTAAGGTACACAAGCTCTGCCAGCTGCAGTCATCTTCATAAATAAACAGTATGTCTCACTTTTTCTTTTTCTTTTCTTTTTTTTTTTTGAGACAGAGTTTCACTCTTGTTACCCAGGCTGGAGTGCAATGGCGCGATCTCGGCTCACCGCAACCTCCGCCTCCTGGGTTCAGGCAATTCTCCTGCCTCAGCCTCCTGAGTAGCTGGGATTACAGGCATGCGCCACCATGCCCAGCTAATCACTTTTTCATAAAATGTTTAACAACACTGTGGCTAAAACACTTCAAAGCAAACCCTATGCTGCATGTCTGCTTCTCCCCTAAGCTTCTCTGCTTGGGGATAAAGTAATAAAAAGCCGAGTATATTTGCAGCACCTTACCTAACAGGGCTGGCTCCAAGCGTAAGTGGCCTGCAATTAAAGCAGCCTTCCCCCAGTCTGGTACCCTCTAGCTTCCTGCCCCTGCGCTTCTATGTGCACTTTACCACCTGGTCATTCTCTAGCCTCGCTGCCACCTGTCATCGTCCTTCCTTCCTCTAAGGGTAAGAGCAGCAGCAGGTGGCAGGATATTAAAGATAGGCCGCTTCAAAAGCCCATAGCAAAAGAAAAAACTGGCCCCAGCCCTGCCTTCCCAAGCTCACTTCTAAAACATTCCAGCTAAAGGCTAATGCAGAAAAATTGCCAGAACTAAAAACATTTAAACAATATTTTGGGGGAGGGTTCTCATTATTTTACACACTTAGGTTAACTCAATGTAGGTTTATTATCCTAGCAACTTATATCATTCTGATAACTTTAAAGGGCCTAAATATGGGAGAAATCGTTTAAAATATCCATGCCTTTTATGCCTTAATTTAACAAATAGGTTTTACCTTTGTTCATTTATAATATCATTAATTTTTCATTTTTTCATTTTTTATTTTTTGAGACAGAGTTTAGCCTGTTTATTTCAGGCTGTAATGGAGGGGTGTGATCTCGGCTCACTGCAACCTCTGTCTCCTAGGTCCCAGTAGAAGCATTTCTCCTGCCTCAGCCTCCTGACTACCTGAAATTACAGGCACACACCACCATGTCCACTAATTTTTGTATTTTTAGTACAGACAGGTTACCACCATATTGGCCAGGCATGTCTTGAACTCCTGAACTCTTGATCCACCCACCTCAGCCACCCAAAGTGCTGGGATTAAAGATGTGAAACATCATGCCTGGCCTTATCTTTGGCCATTTTGGTATTTTATATGTTATGTACCTGTCTATAATCCCTCTAAACATATAAAAGAAGCCACAAACAGCTTCTCTTCTCATAAAAGGATGCCAGCTTTGTGTCTAATTATCAAAATATAATCCTGCTATTCTTTTCCTACCATTAAGCAAAATACAATTTCATACCTCTCAGTGTGTAATTTTAATTAGCAAATAGCAATAGCTAACTTTATTAGTAATATCAGCTTTCATTTACCAGCCTCTAAGCTTCTAAACTTGTTACAAACTGTGCCTGTGAAATTTGTGTCTATTGTTATCTCTCAGCCCTTGCTTCAGGCTGCTACTGTCTTTACAAATGGTCCAAAACTACGGCAAAAAACAGCTAGTGTGGCAAAATGCCATGCGAAATTAGCAACACAAAATCCAAAACCATTTTAAAACTATGCAACAAGCCAAGTTGAGTGCCCTAATGATTGCCTTACAAATGTTTCCTCACGAAAATAGTAATTCTGCTTATGCAGTATAGAGTATTACTCATTTAAATTTTGCACGTCGGCCAGGTGGGTTGGCTCACGCCTGTAATCCTAGCACTGTGGGAGCCTGAGGTGGGCAGATCATGAGGTCAAGAGATCAAGAGCAACATGTCCAACATGGTGAAGCCCCGTCTCTCCTAAAACTACAAAAATTATCTGGTCATGGTGGCCGGTACTTGTAGGCCCAACTACTCAGAAGCTGAGGCAGGGGAATTGCTTGAACTAGGGAGGCAGGGGTTGCAGTGAGCTGAGATTGCACTACGTACTCTTGGCTAATGACAGAGGGAGACTCCGTCTCAATGAAAAAAAAAAAAATCAAAATTTTGCACATGTTGTTCCTGGAATTTCTCCTGACAAGAAACCCAAATGGCACTCAGAGTGTCAGAGGACAACAGTTTATTACACCAGCAGGCCCAGACAGGTGAGCACCCAAAAGTCTGGACCCGGGTCTAAGTGAGTACACAGTTCTTACAGGTTAGGGGCAAGGGAAGTAACTCACGATTTTCAGGCAATGGAGCAATTGTGCAGGGGGATTTTCGCTAGTAAGCAGGAAGCAGATGTATAGAAGAACAAACGCAGGTAAGGTAGCTGAGGCAGCTATTTTAGACACTCAGGAAATTTTCCTCACAGGCCTTCCATCTTATCCACCCCTTTGATGCTCTTTATGTTACATGTGGAGTATCACCTTTTACAAATCAACATCTGTGCTCAGGGGCTTGTATCCCCAAAAGGCTAGCAACTGGGCAGTTGTCTGACAACCGTGGCTTCCGTGAAGCACTGGAGTATGTTAATCACAGAGGGACCAAAGGTAAGGACCAAAAAGATTACTAGTAAAGGCCCAAGGAGGGGAAGAGCCCAGTGGATCCAGGTTCGGAGCCCTGGGAAGCTCCAGCTGCTGACTGTGCGCCGCCTTTGAACGCGGTCCCTTAGCTCTTTAACTTCCTGTTACTACTCCTGACTGATTGACACAGTAGTAACACCCTTCCTGTAGAAGAGGCAGGTAACTGCCTTCTGAGCCAGAAGCCCAAGGCTCTGCATTTTGTAGGACTACTGTGGCTAGGGAATTTAACTGCTTCTGGAGGGAGGCCAGGGAATTGGCCACCCTTTCCATGTCATCATTGAGTTCCCAGGACAGTTTATGACAGAAATGGGCTGAAGTGCCAATGCCTCCTATTGTGGTCCCTATCCTGGCTGCTGTTCCAGTTCCTACTAAGAGGGGAAGTAACGCAGCTGATTTGGACCAGTAGTAGTGAGGATTTAGAACCATTTTAATTTTTTGGTCCACGGAAAATGAGATTTCTGTGGTTAGGAATGCCCGGATATACACCCCCCTCCAGTTTGCAACTAAACATACGTTTGTCTACCTGCTGCAGAGGAAGAAGATGCTGGGGGGAGCACACTGGGTCTTCACATTGGAGAGGGGGATAGTTGTTGTACAAGGCAGGCGTGAGAGGTTGTCAATTACAGGTGATGAATTACTACTGATGGTCTTGGACACTCATTACCGTTGTAAGGATGGCCTCCAGTGTGAATTCTAGTATTTTCTGCCAGGTATGAATCATGCTAGAAACCCTTGTCACAAAGCTTCCATTTGTTAATTCTCCCCAGTGTGAAGTCTACGATGATATGTAAGGTGTGACTTTCGAATGAAGGTCTTGCCACACTCATTACACTTGTAAGGTTTCCCTCCAGTATGAAGTCTACGATGGTATACAAGATATGACATCTGACGGAAGGTCTTGCCACATTCATGACACTTGTAAAGTTTCTCTCCAGTATGAAGTCTACTACGATGGTATGTAAGGGATGCCAACTGATGGAAGGTCTTGCCACACTCATGACACTTATAAGGTGTCTCTCCAGTATGAAGTCTACGATGGCATGTAAGGGATGATGTATGACTGAAGGTCTTGCCACACTCATTACACTTGTAAGGTTTCTCTCCAGTGTGAATTCTAGCATGTTTTGCCAGGTATGAATCACATGCAAAAGCCTTATCACAAACCATACATTTGTATGGTTTCTCTCCACTATGGATTATCTTATGCATTTCAAGGTGTGATTTGCGAGTGAAACCTTTGTCACATTTTTCACATTTGTAAGGTGTCTCTCCAGTATGAAGTCTACAATGGCATGTAAGGGATGACTTCTGATTGAAGGTCTTGCCACACTCATGACACTTGTAAGGTTTCTCTCCAGTATGAAGTCTATGATGGCAGGTAAGGGATGACGCCTGACTGAAGGTCTTGCCACACTCGTGACACTTGTAAGGTTTCTCTCCAGTATGAAGTCTACAATGGCATGTAAGAGATGACAATTCATGGTAGGTCTCGCCACACTCATTATACTTGTAAGGTTTCTCTCCACAATGAAATCTACGGTGGCATGTAAGGGATGACTTTCGACTAAAGGTCTTGCCACACTCATTACACTTGTATGGTTTCTCTCCAGTATGACGTCTATGATGGTATCTAAGGTATGATACCTTATTAAACCTCTTGCCACACTCATTACACTTGTAAGGTTTCTCTCCAGTATGAAGTCTAAGATGGCATGTAAGGGATGACATCTGACTGAAGTTCTTGCCACACTCATGACATTTGTAAGGTTTCTCTCCTGTATGAACTCTGCGATGTCGTAGAACACATGACTTGTGACTGAAGGTCTTGCCACACTCATTACACTTGTAAGGTTTCTCACCAGTGTGACATCTACGATGGCTTTCAAGACATCGCTTCTCATTAAAGACCTTGCCACACACATCACATTCATATTGTTTCTTTCCTAAATGGTTTATCTGTTTCCTTAAGAACGAGCTACAATTGAGGTTGTCATTGGCTGAAAAGAAAAAAAATAAATGAATAAAAAATAAATGAAAAGAATGAGCTAATTAAAGCCTTTCCCACTCTTATTTTTTTTTTTGAGACGGAGTTTCGCTCGTTACCCAGGCTGGAGTGCAATGGCGTGATCTCGGCTCACCGCAACCTCCGCCTCCTGGGTTCAGGCAATTCTCCTGCCTCAGCCTCCTGAGTAGCTGGGATTACAGGCACGCGCCACCATGCCCAGCTAATTTTTTTTTGTATTTTTAGTAGAGACGGGTTTCACCATGTTAACCAGGATGGTCTCAATCTCTTGACCTGTGATCCACCCGCCTCGGCCTCCCAAAGTGCTGGGATTACAGGCTTGAGCCACCGCGCCCGGCCACCTTTCCCACTCTTATGACATTGGAAAGATTTTTCTCTCATGTGTACTTCCTGTTTCTGTACACACGTAATGAAGAATGGAGGAAATTATTGTCATGGTTATTAGAAATATGGGTTTTGGCTATACAAAAAATTATT
>NW_022441793.1:0-5110 GCF_009761245.1 Sapajus apella
TGTCGGCCAGTGGTCTAGTTCAGGCTTGTTTTTAACAGCCGAAGCATATTTTCAGCACAACATTAACACCAATGTATGGTTTCTGGCACATCTGCTTGGCTTCCTCCTCACTGCCTCCACCAGGGAGCCCTGGATCTCCTGGAGCCCCTGCAGCAAAGCCCGGTCCTGGCAAGAACGTCTTAGTCATGGAGTCACCGGTCTCAGCCCCAAGGCAACCTTCTGCCGCTTGATGTGGTCTCAGGAACTGTCATGACGTTCTCTTGTGTGTCTTCCCACTTGCAAGAGTGTGTGTGAGGAACCTGGTGCAGTGCCTGGGTATCAGAGAGGGCTGATGAAAGCCCCTTCGAATGAGCAGATCTTTCCCCTGTGCCCCGTCTCAGCTGAAGAGCAATGCGATCAGCCTGGATTGTCACACCAGCCTGTATGCCACCATCTGCCAATAGCTCCAGGGCGGGCGAGGTACCCCCACCTGGGGACCAGGATTGGGGGCAGAAAGCAAGCAGCAGGACCTTGGGGGTACAGCCAGGGCTCTGTGCCTGCCCCTTGCCTCCTGTGTTCAGCTGGGGCTCTGTGGGGCTGATTTGCTTCTATTTGAGGTTGCTGCTCTTTCTGCGGGAAGCCGGCCCCAAAACAGAAACCCCATAATCCCTGGAGTTGGGGCCACCACAACAACAGTGAGTTCCACCGCCCATTCCTGCCCCCAGCCTAAAGCTTGGATAGAATGCAGAGTCAGCCCCTCTTTTCCAGCTTCTGTAAGGATAGGACTCCTTGCTTCTGTTCCAATCCCTAGGGTTAAGTGTTCCCACCCATGCCCAGCAACTGCTTGCCCTTTAAAATGTTCTGTGTTCAGCCAGGTGCAGTGGCTCACGCCTCTAATCCCAGCGCTTTTTCTTTTGAAGACTTATTCATGCATTATTTCCCATAGCCCATGTCCACAATGGTACTTTTGAAGTTTTTCTTCTAGGATTACTGTAGTTTGAGGTCTTAAATTTAAATATTTAATTAACCTGAGTTAATTTTTGTATATGGTAAAAAAATAGGTGTCCAGTGTTTTTGTTTTTGTTTTTGTTTTGAGATGGAGTCTCACTCTGTCCCAGGCTGGAGTGCAGTGGCATGATCTCGGCTCACTGCAATCTCCGATTGCCTGGTTCAAGCATTTCTCTTGCCTCAGCCTCCCAAGTAGCTGGGATTACAGGCACTTGCCACCACACCCAGCTAATTTTTGTATTTTTAGTAGAGATGGGGTTTTACCATGTTGGTCAGGCTGGTCTCGATCTCCTAACCTTGTGATTCACCCTTCTAGGCCTCCCAAAGTGCTGGGATTACAGGCGCGAGCCACTGCGCCCAGCCAGGTGTAAAGTTGTATTATTTTGCACATGGCTGGCCAGCTACCTCAGCACCATTTATTAAACAGAGTTATTTTCCTCTTGCTTGTTTTGGTGAACTTTGCAATAATTAGCTGGCTGTAGGTGTGTGGCTTTATTTCTGGGTTCTCCGGCTCTGCTCCATTGATCTATGTGTCTGTTTCTGTACCAATACCGTGTTGTTTTGGTTACCATAGCCTCAGCGTACAGCTTGACCTCTGGTAATGTAATGCCTCCAGCTTTGTTCTTTTTCTGTTCTTTCCAACTTTTATGTTCGGGGGTATATGTGCAGGTTTGCTACATGGGTAAATTGTGTATTGCTGGGGTTTGCTGTATAGATTATTCATCACCCAGGTGATGAGCATAGTACCCGATGGGTAGTTTTTTGATCCTCAGCCTCCATTCACCCTCCGCCCTCAGATAGGCCCAGAGTCTGTTGCTCCTTTCTTGTGTCCTGGTGTACTTGAGGTTTAGTCCCCTCTTATAAGTGAGAATATTCAGTATTTGATTTTCTGTTCCTGCATTAATTCACTCAGGCTAATGACCTACCTACAGCTCCATTCATGTTGCTGCAAAAGACATGATCTTACTCTTTTTATGGCTGAGTAGTATTCCATGGTGTATATTTACCACATTTTCTTCAACCAGTCCACTGTTGATGGGCACCTAGGTTGATTCTATGTCTTTGCTGTTGTGGATAGTGCTGCAGTGAACATGCACACGCATATGTCTTTACGGTAGAATGACTTGTATTTCTTTTATTTATTTATTTATTTAACTTTAGGTGCATACTATATCTGGCATTTCTCCCCATGTTATCCCTCCCCAGCCTCCCCTCCCTCCCCACCCCCCAATGTCTCTCCCCTACCCACCCCAACTGTCCCCTGTGTGTGATGCTCCTCTCCCTGAGTCCACGTGTTCTCATTGTTCAACACCCACCTATGAGTAAGAACATGCGGTGTTTGGCCTTCCGTTCTTGCATCAGTTTGCTGAGAATGATGGTTTCCAGATTCATCCAAGTCCCTACAAAGGACACGAACTCATCGTTTTTTATGGCTGCATAGTATTCCACGGTGTATATGTACCACATTTTCTTTGTCCAGTCTATCATTGATGGGCATTTGGGTTGGTTCCAGGTCTTTGCTATGGTACCCTGGGCTGCAGTGAACATACATGTGCGTGTATCTTTATAGTAGAACGATTTATAGTTCTTTGGGTATATGCCCAGTAATGGGATTGCTGGGTCAGAAGGAATTTCTCTTTCTAGATCTTTGGGTATATAACCAATAATGGGATTGCTAGGTTGAATAGCCGTTCTAAATTCTTCGAGAAATCTCCAAACTGCTTTCCGTAATGGCTGAACTAATTTACATTCACACTGGCAGTGTAGAAGCATTTCCTCTTCTCAGCTTTGCCAGTGCCTGTTATTTTTTACTTTTTATCATAGCCATTCTGACTGGTATTAGATGGCATTTCATTGTGGTTTTGATTTGCATTTTTCTCATGATTAGTGATGATGAGCATTTTTTCATGTTTATTGGCAGCATGTATGTCTTCTTTTGAGAAGTGTCTGTTCATGTCTGACATAGTTTGTGTATTTGTCCCTGCCCCCAAACCACAATGAGATACCATCTAACGCCCGTCAGAATGGCTATTAGTAAAAAGTAAAAAAATAGCAGGCACTGGCATGTTGAATTGTAAACCCTACTGTTGGAGATGGGGCCTGGTGGGAGGCATTTGGATCGTGGGGGCAGATCTCCCATGAAGAGCTTGGTTTTCTGCTCCTGCATTCATTCACTCAGGCCTCTCTGTGTTCTATTTCTCATGAGCCTTTTTCCAGTTCGGTTTGCCCCTTTAGCCATCCGGGGCTGCGCTGTCAGGCATTATCGTTGTTCTACAAGTAGCACAGCACTCAGTGCTTTTTTTCCTTAATTTTGTGTTCATTTCCTATTGCTCTGTAGCAAATAGCTTCAAGACCGAGCAGCTTAAAACAGAATAACACACATTTGTTATCTCGCAGTCTGTGTAGCCCAGGAATCCGGTGCAGCTCAGCCGGGTGCCTCTGGCGTGAGGCCTCTCCTGAGGTTCCCGTCCGGCTGTGCCGTCCTGTCTCCACGGTCACTCACGTGGCTGTTGGCACCTGGTTCCCTTCTTGCAGGTGCCTCACCACATGGCCGTTGACTTCTCCCGGAGCGAGTGATCCTCCAGAGAGTGGGAGAAGCACCCTAGAAAGGGGTAGGGTGTTTTGTAACCTCACATCGGAAGTCACATCCCATCAGCTCTGTGTATTCTGTTCTCAGACGTGAGTCACTAAATCCAGCCACATTCAAGGGAAGGAGAGCACCCAAGGTTGTGAACGCCAGGAAACGGGCACCAATGGGAGCCATCGTAGAGGCTGCCTGCCGCCACCTTCCACGTTCCTGTCTCAAGTTCCTATAGCTGATATAAACAAATTGGACCCTGATTAATTTAACATGCAAGCATGTCATACAATAAAGATTTGCATGGAGCCTAGAAAACTAAGAATCAAAGGTTTCGGGCCAGGTGAAGTGGCTCACACCTGTAATCCCAGCACCTTGGGAGGTCAAGGTGGGAAGATGGCCTGACGCAAGGAGTTCAAGACCCTGTCTCTACAAAAAATAAAAAATTAGCTAGGTGTGGTGGTGTGTGCCTGCAGTACCAGCCACTCAGGAGGCTAAGGTGGGAGGATCATTGGAGCCCAGGGGTTTGAGGCTGCAGTGAGCTGATCAGGCCACTGCACTCCAGCCTGGGAGACAGAGTGAGGCCCTATCTCAAAAAAAAAAAAAAAAAAAAAGAATCAAAGGCTATGGGTTTGTCAGTCTCTCACTGCTGAGAAGAGGCAGGGCTCTAGTGACAGGCAGCACACACTCAGAAAAATCACATTCAGCGTCTGCAGCCACTGTCCTCACATCCGTTTTCCTTTCGGCCTCATAGTGATCCCGTGATAAAGGTACAATGATGATTAAAAGGGACCCTCTTACAAAGGCGGTAACGGGGGCTCTGACAAAGTGGCTGCATTGTTCATGTTTAGTAAATGCAGAACCAAGACTTGAGGAGCTTTTGAATGTCAGGTCTGGAAACGTTTTACTACGGGATCAGGCTGTCCCTGGGGAAAATACCCTGAGAGGGATAAGCTGGCTTATCCTGTAGACGTTCTCAGTTAGCGACTCCAGTTCCTTTTTCTCCAGCCCTTAGCTCACACAGCAGCCTTCTTATTCATAACCTGGGCCCTTAACAGCTGGAGATGCTTTCTCGAAGAGCAGCATTTGTGTCCTATGAGATGCAGCTGTCACTACCAGTGGATGTGCTCTCTCCTGTGGTTATTAAGTTCCTGTTTGTGAGTTGGTTAGTGTAAATGCAAGTCCCCAACCCTAGATGAAAATTATCATTGCATTTCTGGATCTGCTGAGTTCCAGGACAACCTCGGGTGATGGACATGAGGCCGAGGTGGAGGAGCCAGAGGCCCCTCTGAGCATCTCTCCAGGTGACGCCAAAGTCTTCATGGGATCCCCGACACCCCTCCCAGCCCCAGCCCCAAACTGCCAATTTCCTGCAGAACATACACAATTGCGGTCTTGCTGGTGCCTCTAATAGAAAACAACTAAGTTGTATTTCTTACCTGCTTGCCCTACAAGTCACATCCCTTCCTCTCATCTTAATGCTGATGTCCTTCAGGGCTCAGTTCAAATCCACTTCTGCCATGAAGGGCACCTCACCTGACCCCC
>NW_022441794.1:0-5109 GCF_009761245.1 Sapajus apella
TTGCCAGTTATATAGCATTTGGTTGACAGTTTCTCCCCTACTTCCCTTGCTTTTTGAAAAGGTCATTTCATATGTTTGTTGGCTGCATAAATGTCTTCTTTTGGAAAGTGTCTGTTCATGTCCTTCACCCACTTTTTGATGGGGATTTTTGTTTTTTTCTTGTAAATTTGTTTAAGTTCTGTGTAGATTCTGGATATTAGCCCTTTGTCAGATGGGTAACTTGCAAAAATTTTTTCCCATTCTGTTGGTTGCTGGTTCACTCTAATGATTCTTTCTTTTGCTGTGCAGAAACTCTTAAGTTTAATTAGATCCCATTTGTCTATTTTGGCTTTTGTTGCCAATGCTTTTGGTGTTTTAGTCATGAAGTCCTTGCCTATGCCAATGTCCTGAATGATATTGCCTAGGTTTTCTTCTAGGGTTTTTATGGTGTTAGGTCTTATGTTTAAACCTGTAATCCATCTGGAGTGAATTTTTTAATAAGGTATAAGGAAGGGTCCAGTTTCAGCTTTCTGAATATGGCTAGCCAGTTTTCCCAAAACCATTTATTAAATAGGGAATGCTTTCCCTATTGCTTGTTTTTGTCAGGTTTGTCAAAGATCAGATGGTTGTAGATGTGTGGTATTGCTTCTGAGGTGTCTGTTCTGTTCCATTGGTCTATGACTCTGTTTTGGTACCAGTACCATGCTGTTTTGATTACTGTAGCCTTGTAGAATAGTTTGAAGTCAGGTAGTGTGATGCCTCCAGCTTTGTTCTTTTGGCTTAGGATTGTCTTGGCTATGTGGGCTCTTTTTTTGTTCCATATGAAGTTTAAGGTGGCTTTTTACAGCTCTGTGAAGAAGGTCAATGGTAGCTTTATGGAGATAGCATTGAATCTATAAATTACTTTGGGCACTATGGCCATTTTCACAATACTGATTCTTCCTAACTATTAGCATGGAATGTTTTTCCATCTGTTTGTGTCTTCTCTTATTTCCTTGAACAGTGGTTTGTAGTTTTCCTTGAAGAGATCCTTCACATCCCTTCTTAGCTGTATTCCTAGGTATTTTATTCTCTTTGTAGCAATTGTGAATGGGAGTTTGCTCAGGATTTGGCTCTCTGTTTGTCTTTTATTGGTGTATAGGAATGCTTGTGATTTTTGCACATTGATTTTATATTCTGAGACTTTGCTGAAGTTGCTTATCAACTTAAGGAGATTTTGGGCTGAGAAGATGGGGTCTTCTAAATATATAATCATGTCATCTGCAAATAGGGACAATTTAACTTCCTCTTTTCCTAATTGAATACCCTTCATTTCTTTTTCTTGCCTGATTGCTCCAGCCAGAACATTAAATACTATATTGAATAGGAGAGGTGAGAAAGAGCACCCTTGTTTTGTGCCAGTTTTCAATGGGAGTGCTTCCAGTTTTTGCCCATTTGATATGATATTGGCTGTGGGTTTCTCATAAATAGCTTTTATTATTTTGAAATACATTCCATCGATACCTAGTTTGTAGAGACTTTTTAGCATAAAGGCTGTTGAATTTTGTCAAAGGCCTTCTCTGCATCTATTGAGATGATCATGTGGTTTTTGTCTTTGGTTCTGTTTGTGTGATGGATTATGTTTACATATTTGCATATGTTAAACCATTCTCGCATCCCTGGGACGAAGCCTATTTGATCATGATGGATAAGCTTTTTGCTGTGCTTTTTGGATTTGGTTTGACAGTATTTTATTGAAGACTTTTGCATCAATGTTTATCATGGATATTGGCCTGAAATTTTCTCTTATTAGTTGTGTCTATGCCAGGTTTTGGTATCAGGATGGTGTTGGTCTCATAAAATGAGTTAGGGAGGATTTCCTCTTTTTGTATTGTTTGGAATAGTTTCAGAAGGAATGGTACCGGCTCCTCTTTGTACCTCTGGAAGAATTTGGCTGTGAACTCCTCGGGTCCTGGACTTTTTTTGGTTGGTAGGCTATTAATTGCTGCTTCAACTTCAGACTTTGTTATTGGTCTATTCAGGGATTGAGCTTCTTCCTGGTTTAGCCTCGGGAGGGTGTGAGTGTCCAGAAATTTATCTATTTCTTCCAGATTTACTGGTTTATGTGCATAGAGGTATTTGTAGTAATCTCTCACGGTAGTTTGTATTTCTGTGGAGTCAGTGGTGATATCCCTTTCTCATTTTTTATTGTATCTATTCGATTCTTCTCTCTTTTCTTTTTTGTTAGTCTGGCTAGCAGTCTATTTTTTTTGATCTTTTCAAAAAAACCAGCTCCTGGATTTATCGATTTTTTAAAGGGTTTTTTTGTGTGTCTCTATCTCCTTCAGTTCTGCTCTGATCTTAGTTATTTCTTGTCTTCTGCTAGCTTATCATCGCTAGTCATTACAGAAATGTAAACCAAAGCCACAATGAGATACCATCTCACACCAGTTGGAATGGTGATCATAAAAAAATCTGGAGAGGATGTAGAGAAATAGGAATGTTTTTTACACTGTTGGTGGGAGTGTAAATTAGTTCAACCATTGTGGAAGACAGTGTGGCGATAGAAATACCATTTGACCCAGCAAACCCATTACTGGGTATATACTGAAAGGATTATAAATCATTCTATTATAAGGACACATGCACACATACGTTTATTGTGGCACTTCTTACAATAGCAATGACTTGGAACCAACCCAAATGCCCATCAATGATAAAATGGATAAAGAAAATGTGGCACATGTACACCATGGTATACTATGTAGCCATGAAAAGGATGAGTTCTTTGTAGGAATACGGATGAAATTGAGAACCGTCCTATGGTTTTCTTTCCTTCATTGAACATATTTAAGACAATTGATATAATGTTTTTAATAGTAATTCTGATGTCTCGGCTTCCTCAGAGATAATTCCTGTCTTTTTTCTTTCCTGTGCATAATACATGTTTTCTTCTTAGCATGTTTTGTAATTTTTTTTGTAGAAAATGAACATTTTTGGCATTATAATGTGATATTCTCAAAATCCTATTTTTGCACAGTTTACATTCTGTGTTGTGTGTTGTCATTTAAGTTTTTATTCTATTATCATTGCAATCAACCTGTGACCTGGCATATATTTTCTTAAATTATTGGATCAAAAAAGTTTGTATGTGTCTTTAAATCTCCTTATAGAATCACTAGGGAGGCTGCTACAGAGTGAGGGGGCTGAAACAAAGGTAATAATCTGCATTGGTCCACGAGAGAGAGAACCATCAGACAACCAAAACACAGAATCCCAAATTTTTAGAGGACAGGATTCTGCTATCCACACTGGCAGCAGCCACATCCTCTGGCAATGCTGCCTACTGTCTCACATTAGCAGCATGGCTAAGAAACGGGGAAGGCAGCTTGCTCACGCACACTGCTCTCTTACTACAGTTCAGAAGACTGTCCCTTCATCAACTACTCCCCTGGTTACAGTAAGTATTTTATCAGGTTCCATATTCTGAAATATTTGATTCTCATTCCTGTTCTAACACATGGTTGCTTTGGTGGACAGACGAACCTTTACCCCATGATAATGTCACATCAGTTCCTGTAATACCTTTTTTAGTAGTTCTAGGTATTATATTATACATAACGTGTGTGTGTGTGTGTGTGAGAGAGAGAGAGAGAGACAGAGAGAGAGAGAGTCAGTCTGTTTTCACATTCCTATAAAGAAATATCTGAAAATGAGTAATTTATTTTAAAAAGTCTTTAATTGGCTTATGGTTTTGCAGGCTGTACAGGAAGCATGACAAGGGTATCTACTCAGCTTCTGAGAAGGCCTCAGAAAATTTACACTCACAAGAGAAGGCAAAGGGAGAGCAGGTATGTCACATGGCCAGAGCAGGAGCAGGAGAGAAAGTGAGGGGGGAGGTGCTACACACTTTTAAACAACCAGATCTCTCTAGAACTCACTATCATGAGAACACTATCAGGGATTATTCTAAACCATTCATAAGAAATCTGCCTCCATGATCCAATAACCTCTCACCAGGCCCACCTTCAACATTGGGGATTACAATTCAGCATAAAATTTGGTGGAGACAGAGATCTAAACCACCCCATATATATATATGCACACACACACACATACATACATATATATGTATGTAGATATACATATATATAAAAATATATATACACACATGTATATAAAAGTATATATACATATATATATAAATATACATATATACAAAAGTATATATATACACATATATTAAAAAGTATACATATATATAAAAGTATACATATATATAAAAGTATACATATATAAAAAGTATATATGTATACATATATGTAAGTATATATATATATATACATATATATAAAAGTATGTGTGTGTGTGTGTGTGTGTGTGTGTACGTTATCTTTTTTCACTGGTGTCGTCATTTTACCAGTTCAAGTGAAATTTAGAAACCTCTTACCAGATTTTGTATTTCTTTACCATCTTTCATTTCTAATATAACTATCTTACATTTAGAACCACATTAGACAGTGTTATAATTGTTGCTTACTATCCAATGTAATTCATAAATCTGAAAAGGACAAGGAAATGCTGCTGTTTTGCTATGGTTGAAACGTTTCTGGGTCCCCCAAGTGTATGTGCTAAAAGATGATAATATTAGTTGGGCAAAATTTTGTCTACACCTAAGAAAGTTTTAAAGTTTCACTACGTCTTAAGGATATTTTCACTGCATATAGTAATCTAGGTTGACACGTCTTTTCTTACAACTCCTGAAAAATATCATGCCACTTCCTTTTGGCCTTCATGATTTATAATGGGGTCTCTGTTGTATACTTGTGAAAGTTGCGGGCTAGGCTTTCTACCGAATCTGTGCTATCCTGGGTGGATGTAGAGTCACACTTCTTGCTGTAGCGTTTGCTTCGAGTAGAATGGTTATTACCTAAAAGTTTTCTGTACTGCTGGACTGTCTTTGTCCTGAACCTTCGTCTAGACAGAGCAGGCTTTTACTGGAACATTTTTGTACGCACCTGTTTGCGTTTCGAGGACGCCAGTTTCTTCAGCTCTAAGTCTGGATATGTAAAGAAAAAAAAACTGAGAGGAACAGCTATTATGCTATTTCTAGGATGCCAATATTCTTAGGTGGTCTGTCTTCTTTCTACC
>NW_022441795.1:0-2930 GCF_009761245.1 Sapajus apella
TCAGGGGTCAAAGCACAGGGTACATCTTAAAGCCTACACTTCTTAGAATGAGTACATGGCCACTGACAAAAGAAACTCAGAGACCATGCCCAGCATCAATGGGCCAATGAATATTCTTACCATGGATGTGTGAGAGGGGGGAGTAAATGTTTGCTGAATAATCTACTCTCCCACACATATTAGCTATTCTTCTTCTTGTATATATTGTTTTGCTTTGAATATAGTTTTCATTTAGCAATAACTTGTTCAAATCAATATATTAAAAATAATTGGCAGATTAAGAAGAGAGATGAGGAGGGTTTCTGAGATGCTATTAATTTTTTTTATGTTTTTACCTGTGTGGTGGATACATAGATGGGTTCACCTTCTGATAATTCAGTGAACTGTACATTCATAATCTGTGGATTCTTTCTGTATGTTATACTCCATATAAAAGCTTATTTTTAAAAAGGATGTTATACTCCAAATAAAAGCTTATTCTTAAAAAGAAAGTTGAGAAAATCAAATTACTCTTTATTTTAAAACTTTCCTAATGCAGTATCTTTATAATGATCCTTTTTACCTTACTATATGCTTTAAATACGTATTTTTACATATTTATAACTAATAACGGAACCAATTTATTGAAAGCTATAGATTTAGAACATTCAGTTTATGGAAAATGTCTGCTATGAAACCTAATTAGCAAAGCTATTTCTTATTTTGAAATCTATCAACTAATAGAGACCTAATTTGCATCAGAAAATCACTCACTACATTTTCAATTCAAATAAATGTCAATATTTATTTACAAGTATTATAAATAACATATAAATAAATATGTTAATATTTCAAGGAATGTGATGAAAACACTGCAAAATAAATTATGGAGTGCATTTTGTAATACAGTATACCAAAGGTGATTAAGATTAAAATTTTGTAGATTTCAATATAATGAAATTATCCACCTTGCAAGTTAAAAAGCAAGAGTAAATCTATATACTATTTCTTTTATCTTAATTTCTTTTCTTTTTTTTTTTTTGAGATGGAGTTTCACTCTTGTTACCCAGGCTGGAGTGCAATGGTGCGATCTCGGCTCACCGCAACCTCCGCCTCCTGGGTTCAGGCAATTCCCCTGCCTCAGCCTCCTGAGTAGCTGGGATTACAGGCATGTGCCACTATGTCCAGCTAATTTTTTTTTTTTTTTGTATTTTTAGTAGAGACGGGGTTTCACCATGTTGACCAGGATGGTCTCGATCTCTTGACCTCGTGATCCACCCGCCTCGGTATCCCAAAGTGCTAGGATTACAGGCGTGAGCCACCGCGTCCGGCCTACATCTTAATTTCTAATAGCAAAATGTAATGTATAAAGTGATGTTATTATGAAGGGAGGAATATAATATAAACATTTATTATATGTGTGTGTATCCTATGTATTGAATTTTGGTATATGGCTTTTTGGAATAATTAACTAAAAATTATGTCTAAAAATCCAAAAATTTCTTCCTTAATTTTGTTTGCATTACTAGCAAACATTTTTTGTAATCGATAGAAGGTTTTATAAACTGCTTAGCAGCTATTACATAATACAAAATGTTTAATAATAGAAAATGTAAACAATTTAGAAAACGAACAAGATATTTTAAGACCTGACTTGATGAGCTATATTTTAATCAATAATTGAATAATACATATCAAATCTAAAAAAAAAGTCAGTATCATTTTAAACCCTTGGAGCCCAGTTACTTTTAAAGCAAATGGTATCACCAATCGGCACTGCTTGTTCCTCGAAGATGTTTTTCTTCCCAGTCAATGGTACATCCTCGGGAGAAGAACTGAGAGTAGCTGAAGAAAACTGCCTACATTTAAATAAGAAAAAAAGGGGCCGGGCGCAGTGGTTCACGCCTGTAATCACAGCACTTTGGGAGGCCGAGGCGGGTGGATCACGAGGTCAAGAGATCGAGACCATCCTGGTCTACATGGTGAAACCCCCTCTCTACTAAAACTACAAAAAATTAGCTGGGCATGGTGTTGCGTGCCTGTAATCCCAGCCACTCGGGAGGCTGAGGCAGGAGAATTGACTGAACCCAGGAGGCGGAGGTTGCGGTGAGCCGAGATGGCGCCATTGCACTCCAGCCTGGGTAACAAGAGCAAAACTCCGCCTCAAAAAAGAAAAAAAAAGAAAAAAAAGACTGTCGTTTTGGGCATCAGCATGTATTACCAATAACCCCTTTGCTTTGAGGGTGCAAACTCTCCCTCAGAGAGCAATGCACTTTTTGCCAGTCCTTTTGAGAAGTAAAATAAGAGATTGTAAAAGACAGTTACTATTCATTCCCCACTTGGAAATGTCAGGTTTCAGGGTGATCCACCACCGGCAAAAGACTCTGCTTCTAATACACCACTGTATCTTTAAAAAGAAATATGTATAAGAGAGTGAAATGCTAGAAACTTTGTGGACTTATATTGATCCATGGATTAGTCATGACATGAAGCTTCCAAGAAAACAATATTTCCAGAACTCTCTTAGTTTGGTTCTCCGGAGGCGCTTCCCATTATGAGCCAGATACCATTATGGTAAAATCTAGGAGAGGTGAGGGGTAAATCTTTCATGATGATCAGAAATGCTGTTCACTGAATCTTCCCAGGTTCTCTGCCTTCCAGGATCAGGGCAGACTCTGTGGAACCAAGGGACTGCATCGGAAAGAGAAACAAAGACATTCTAAAGTGTTTGGTTTCCCACAGCATCCTGACAAATTCAACTTCCTTTTGTAAAATGGGACAAAGTTTACCTTGAGAGGTGAGCTAAGAAGAAAGGGAGTCTGCGTTATATAAGGGAAGAGTATATACCAAAGTTGTGCCATGCACATTGAGACCTTTGAACAGCTCACATTATATACCTTTTTAAAGAGTCTCTTTAGCCCAGTTTGCAGATCATTTGTCTAGGGGGAAAA
>NW_022441795.1:3030-5106 GCF_009761245.1 Sapajus apella
TTTTTTTTTTTTTTTTTTTTTTTTTTTTTTTTTTTGAGAAGGCGTCTTGCTCTGTAGTCCAGGCTGGAGGGCAGTGATGCAATCTCGGCTCACTACAACCTAGCCTCCCGGGTTCAAGTGATTCTCCTACCTCAGCCTCCCAAGTAGCTGAGATTACAGAAACGCATCGCCATGCCCAGCTAATTTTAAACATTCTATTATTTAAAATAATTAAGTCTGCATACTATTTAGCTAAGTATATATGTCCTAACAAACTAAAGAACCAAGAGCATAAACATCAACTCCTCAGGAAAGTGAAACCCTCCCCTTCCCTCCTCTACCAAGGAGAACACAGGCCTGGCCTAGGAGCTGAGTAGGGGTCCAATGGGAAACAGTAGTTTCTGTGTCTGGACAGATTATTTTCCATTTTAAAAATAAAAAACATAAAAATAGATGTCCCAATATTTATGTGCATATTATTCTGGCATAGATCATCCCTTAGGATGCATCAACATCATTTCAGAAAAAAAAAAAAAAATCTAAGAGAATACTGTCTTCTACATTCTCATTAAATCTCCTTTTAATCTGTGGCTAAATATTATCATTCCTAATTTTAGGTCTTGATGATTTTGTTTTGGTTTTCTTAATCAAACTTGGTAAATAAATATTAATTTTATTGGACTGTTTAAGTAATGGTCTTTTGTATTTATCACTTTTTTGTCCTAATTTATTATACTTTTACATATATTAATTATTTCCTCTTTCTTTTCTTAGATTTATTTTATTGTGATATCAGCTTCTTGAGTTAAACACTATGTTTTTTTTTTTTTTTTTTTTAAGTTTTAATCTTTCTGGTTTTGTGATTTTAAAAAATTTAAGATGCTTTTTTGGTGAAGGCATAATAGACAAATACAAATTTTATATACTATATTTTCTGTGTAAAATGTGAGTAATGTTTTGATATATAAGCACACTGTGAAATGTTTAAATCAAACTATTGAATATATTCCTCACCTCACACACTTATTCTTGGTGGTGAGAATAAAGATCTACTCTCTCAGCAATATTCAAATACACAATACATGTTTATTAGCTATAGTCACCATGCTTACAATACTAGATCTTTCAAACTTATTTTTTTATTAAGAAAGTAAAGGAATGAAATAATGACTACTCCATAGGCAGATTTGTGGTTATTTCTTGATGATATGCTAAGCAAGGAGTGGATTCTTTATGCCTCCTTTTTTTAGGCCATATAGGGTAACTTCCTGGTGCTGCTGGGGCATTTGTAAACTTAGACCTCCCAGGCTTATTCATCCTGCCGAACTGAAACTTTGTATCCTTTGATCAACATCTTAAAATGGTTTTTCTCTGAATTTAGCTTTTGTTATATTGATAAGAAATGTTTTCCTGATGCCACTGTCTGAATATATTAATAATGTTTAAATATGTAACAGCATATTTGATTTCTTTTTTGACTTAAGTCTTATTGAGGAGAGTATCTTGATATTTACAAATAGTTGATTTAAAGGGAGAAAGAACAGTTTTGAAGTTTTTTTCTATTTAAAGTTTTTGATCACATTTATAGCACTGTGGTCTTCAAAATCTGTCTATTACACTTCTGTTTTAGGAAGTGTATTACAATTTTTCTCTGAAACATTTTTCTCTGAAACAGGCTGTCATGGATTCTCTGAATGGGTCCTGGCTTCCAAATTTAATCTTTAGTTCTTCCTCACTAGCCTTATTGGAAAGTATATAGCCACTTTAATTCTATAGGTAGTTATTTTAAAGATGAATTTCTATTTCTCTGTGTTCATGAGCAAGATTGGCCTGTAATTTTTTTCTTTATATTTTCTTTGCTTTTGTTTTTGTTTTGAGGTTGTTTAGACCTCATAAAATTTAAAAAAACTCATTTTTCTATTCTTCCTTAAAGTTTGGTGAAAATCTCATCATTTTCTTATATGCTTGAGAGCTTTCTATACAGGAAGGCTTTTAATTATAGATTCAATTTCTTTAATGGAAAAAGGGCTATATAGGTATTTTATGTCTTCTTGTATCTATTTTACTTTTTTCTCTAGAAATTTGTCCACTTCATGT
>NW_022441796.1:0-5105 GCF_009761245.1 Sapajus apella
TGTGTGTGTGTGTGTGTGTGTGTGTGTGTGTGTGTGTGTGTGTGTGTCAGAGAGAGAGAGAAAGAGAGAGAGGGAGGGAGAGAGAGAGCGCGCAAGAGAGTTTATTATAATGAACTGGCTCGTGTAATTATGGAGACTGGCAAGTCCAAAATCTGCAGCTCCAATGTCCCAGTTCAAGTACAAAGGCTGGAAGCTGCTGTAGAACCAGGAAGAGCTGATGTCCCAGTTCGAAAGCCACAGGCAAGAGAATCCTCTCTTAGGGGAGGCTTAGACTTTTCGTTCTATGGAGGCCTTCAATGTATTGGATAAGGCTCACCGATATTAGAGAGAGCAGTGTGCTTTACACCATCACACAATTTAAATATTAATCTCATCCACAGACACCTGCATTGAAACACCCAAAATAATGTTTGACCAAATATCTGGGCCTCCTGTGGCCCAGCCAAGTTGACATAAAATTAACCATCCTGGTAGACATTCCATTTCTATTTTGAATGAATCCTCCTACTTCTGCCTACAATGCCCCTCTCTGCTTCCTGCCCACCTCCTGCTTCTTCCACTCTCAGCACTGTGGTCTGGCATCTCCTGAAAGCCCTCACCGACCTGGCTCAGTGGTAGGCCTGTGGTTACCTAAAAACAGCCTTCATCACCCCACATTACTCTATGTCAGGCTTCTAGTTCAGGCTCTTGCTGAGATTGTTGGAATCGTATCCACCTGCCCTCAGGCCCCACCAGCCATTCTCCATATGGGGGTCACAGTGATTTATCAACTTCCTGAATGCAAGTCTTCACTGGATGTGAAACGACAGTGTGAATGATTAATTTTCTTGGGTTAGGGGACAGATGTGGTTATGTGGGAGAGTAACCGTATTCTCAGGAGATGCAGGTGGAAGTACTTAGAGGTGATGTGTCATCAGGTCTGCAGCTTCCTTTCAAATAGTTCAGCAAAAGACAACAGAGAGAGAGTGAGGAAGATGAAGAAATAGCGCAGAATGTTAAGACTGTCCTCAGATGGTAGGCGTTAAGAGTGAGCATCATACTGTTATTTTAACTTCCATATATTTGAAAAATTTTTCTAATAAAAAATTGCTTTAGAAACATACCTGGCAGGGAGTCACTCAGCTTTCCTCGCTACATGTGCTCCAAGTGGCAGGGAACTCTGAAGTCCCCCAGTTTCTTTCTCATTTTTTTTTTTTTTTGAAACAGAATTTCACTCTTGTTGCCCAGGGTGGAGTGCAATGGCACAATCTCAGCTCACCACAACCTCTGCCTCAACCTCCGTCTCCCAGGTTCAAGTGATTCCCCCGCAGCCTCCCAAGTAGCTGGGATTACAGGCATGCAACACTACACCTGGCTAATTTTTGTATTATTATTAGAGATGAGGTTTCTCCTTGTTGGTCAGGCTGGTCTTGAACTTCAAACCTCAGTTCAGCCGCCCACCTCAGCCTCCCAAAGTGCTGGGATTATAAGCATGAACCACTGCACCCGGCCACGTTCCCCATTTTCCCTCTGCTAAAGCTACTGAAAAGTCCCTCTGGTTCTGAGTTAAAATCCCCGCTGTAAAGTTCTACTCCCTGGTCTGAGCTCTACTCTTTGGGACAAAATCTTCTCTCACCTACCCGCAAGCCCAGCTTTTCATTATTCACCATCAACTAATCTAGCCCCTTTTCCCAACGTAAGCATGCTGTTGTCTCTCAAGGTGTCTCCATCCTACTTGCCCTCCTCTGAACGCATATACCTTTATTTCTGATACCATTCTTAACCATGCTGTCCCATGGGAAAACAACAGTTCTGACCAGCTCCCTGTCACCTCCTTTGACCTGAGAATTCAAGAAATGCAGCTCAGACTGCATTCTCTGCTGGGGCCCTCATGTAGCCCTGGGATTTGGCTCAAAGGCACTTTTCCATGAGCTGTTCTTTTGTAGTTGTTGTTGAGACGGAGTCTCATTCTGTCACCCAGGCTGGAGTGCAGCGGTGCAATCTCAACTCACTGCAACCTCCGCCTCCCAGGTTCAAGTGATTCTCCTGTCTCCGCCTCCCAGTAGCTGGGATTACATGTGTGCACCATTCCCACAGCTAATTTTTGTATTTCTAATAGAGACGGGGTTTCTCCATGTTGCCCAGGCTGGTCTCAAACTCCTGACCTCAGATGATCTGCCCGCCTCGGCCTCCCGAGGGATTACATGAGTGAGCCACCATGCCTGGCTCCATGAGCTATTCTTAAGTCTGTTTCCCATCTTTTATTTTATGAGATCATTCCAGAGTCACAATCTGCCACCATCCTTGGGGAGTGTCTATTATCTGACTGAATGTTATCCAACTCAATTTAACAAAACAAAAGCACAGAAACAGTCACATACCAGGTACACACAAGGTAAGTACAAAGAGAAAGAGATTAACCCTATATACTGTAAGCATCAGTCCACTATACCGTGCCATTCAGAGCATCCAGCATATGTACTACTCTGGACCCAGCTCCAGGACCACAGAGATGAACAGTCCAGTGTACCTAGCTCTCCAACCCAGAGCCTTCTGCAAAGCTGATGGCTCTCATCCAGGACATGCCAAGTTTGAGGGCTTTTCATGTTACCTCATTTAATCCTCACAAAAAATATTTTAAGGTAGGCATCTTTAGTCCTATTTTTTAGATGAGGAAACTGAGGCCCTGAGAGGTTAAGTAATTTGCCAGAAGCAACGAGGCTAGTATAGAGCAAGGCCAGGAATAGAACCTAGGCCTATTTGATTCCAAAGACTATGCCCTTAATCTGCTTCATGAAACCACCTGCTATGTCTGAGCCACCCATAAAAACACTGACCTGCCTGGCCAGGTGCGGTGGCTCACGCCTGTAATCCCAGCACTTTGGGAGGCCGAGGTAGGAAGATCACGAGGTCAGGGGTTCAAGACCAGTCTGGCCAACATGGTGAAACCCTGTCTCTACTAAAAATAGAAAAATCAGCCTGGCATGGTAGCATGCACCTGTAATCCCAGCTACTCGGGAGATTGAGGCAGGAGAATTGCTTGAACTCGGGAGGCAGAGGTTGCAGTGAGCAAAGATAGCGCCACTGCACTGCAGCCTGAGTGACAGAGCCAGACTCCGCCTCGAAAAACAAACAAAAAACAGATCAGGGCTAAGGACCCACAAAGAACTCTGGCAGGGCTCATGCAAGACCAGGTTCAAGCATTTATAAAAGCATTTGACTGTACTATTATCCAGTACTCCTCAATCTTCTCTACAAAACCTTGCTTCATGCCTTTCTGAAACCCAAGTACATCATCTGCAGCTTCCCTCTACACATAGATTGGGAAAAAAAAAAAATAGAAATAAAGTCACCAGGCTGACATCAATTACTCAGATAAAGGAAAGGGGCAACTAAAGAAATGCTTAATAACAAAGCTCTTACCAAATCCAGAGGAGAATATGACAGAATTTTTAAAAAGAGAAAATAAAGCTACAAAGGGAATTTCCTGGATGCCAAGTGGTATCACTGGCACAGGTGTTAAGAAACAGGCCTACAGTTCCATTCAACCCCACTGTCCTTTTCCCTAACCTATGTCCCTAACCTAAAATAAATGGGAAAAAGTCATATATTAAAAAAGGAAAGAAAGAATGAAACTGCAGAATATAACCAGAATTTATGCCCTCTTGAGCACTTACACAAGCTAAATTAAGCCTGCACAGGCCATTTTTTAAATATGCAATTACTCTTCTTGACGGGGAAAGTTGAAAAATAGGAATGGAGTGGTTTTGCTTCCCACCCCCACACACTCCAGGGTTCCATCTTGCACGTCTGTGTTCTCCCAAGCTGGCAATAGGGCAGCAATCCCTGCCTCCTCCAGCCCCTCTCTGACACAGTCAAGGCTCTCAAGTCCCCTCATCCCCTCCCTGCCCCATTTGTCCCTGTTGGCACTACCTTGGTTCCCAGCTTTGTACCCATACCTGGCTGGGACTATCCGAATACCCCTGTTCTCCCTCTTTCCAGCCCAATCCACATAGTGCCACCCAAGAACTCTTCCCAAAAAGCACACCTTGCCATTCCCCTTCCTCAA
This sequence comes from Sapajus apella, assembly GCF_009761245.1. Classification (NCBI taxonomy): domain Eukaryota; kingdom Metazoa; phylum Chordata; class Mammalia; order Primates; family Cebidae; genus Sapajus; species Sapajus apella. The sequence goes on from NW_022441796.1 coordinate 4,049, forward strand.
AACCTCTGTGGAGAGTTCTCTACCCACAGCCTTCTGAGATCTGTTTCAATCCCTCTCATCAATCTCCCCTCCTGCTGTCCTTCCCACACTTCCTGCATTTTAGCCACAGACTAAACTTGGAGGACTTTGGGATCAGACAGTCTGGGTTCAAATCCTGGTTCTATCACTAGCTAGTTCTAGGACACTGGACAAGTTTCTTAACTTCTATCTTGAAGTCTGTTTCCTATCTGTCAATGGGGTACCTAATTAATAGTATTTCCTAAATAGGACTACTGTAAAGATGAAATTAACACTCCTAGACTACTAATCATGATGCCTGCCTGGTACACACTATGTTTACTACTAACTGTTATTGCTAATAGCATCTCTGAAACATGCTGTGCACTTCAATACTTCCTTCCCCTACCTTGACTTCTTGACCTGCTTCCAGAATTCCTCTTCATCCTTAAAGATCCAGTTCCGGGTCACCTCCTTGAGGCTTTCATCCCATGCTGTTCACACCTCTATTACAGTCACCCCACTACTCTGTAATCACTTATTGTGATTACAATCGACGTGACAGAAGAATATAGAGCAGGTTTTAGAGACAAAGAACCCTAGTTTAAAAGCCTACCTCTGCCATTTACTAGCTGTGTAATCCTGGGCAACCTGGTTGACTTCTCTGGACTTCTGCTTCCCCCACTATAAACTAGAGAAAAGAATAACCCACCTCATAGGGATTTTGTTGGCCGGACACGGTGGCTCATGCCTGTAATCCCAGCACTTTGGGAGGCCGAGGTGGGTGGATCAGCTGAGGTCAGGAGTTCGAAACCAGCCTGGCCAACATGAACAAACCCCATCTCTACTAAAAATACAAAAAAGTTAGCTGGGCGTTGTGGTGGTCCCCTGTAATCCCAGCTACTCAGGAAGCTGAGGCAAGAGAACTGCTTACACCCAGGAGGCGAAGGTTGCAGTGAGCTGAGATCGTGTCATTGCACTCCAGCCTGAGCAACAGAGTAGACTCCATCTCAAAAAAAAAAAAGAATAAACCCATCTCACAGAGGCTTTATAAAGACCA
>NW_022441797.1:0-5104 GCF_009761245.1 Sapajus apella
TGTGTGTGTGTGTGTGTGTGTGTGTGTGTGTGTGTGTGTGTGTGTGTCAGAGAGAGAGAGAAAGAGAGAGAGGGAGGGAGAGAGAGAGCGCGCAAGAGAGTTTATTATAATGAACTGGCTCGTGTAATTATGGAGACTGGCAAGTCCAAAATCTGCAGCTCCAATGTCCCAGTTCAAGTACAAAGGCTGGAAGCTGCTGTAGAACCAGGAAGAGCTGATGTCCCAGTTCGAAAGCCACAGGCAAGAGAATCCTCTCTTAGGGGAGGCTTAGACTTTTCGTTCTATGGAGGCCTTCAATGTATTGGATAAGGCTCACCGATATTAGAGAGAGCAGTGTGCTTTACACCATCACACAATTTAAATATTAATCTCATCCACAGACACCTGCATTGAAACACCCAAAATAATGTTTGACCAAATATCTGGGCCTCCTGTGGCCCAGCCAAGTTGACATAAAATTAACCATCCTGGTAGACATTCCATTTCTATTTTGAATGAATCCTCCTACTTCTGCCTACAATGCCCCTCTCTGCTTCCTGCCCACCTCCTGCTTCTTCCACTCTCAGCACTGTGGTCTGGCATCTCCTGAAAGCCCTCACCGACCTGGCTCAGTGGTAGGCCTGTGGTTACCTAAAAACAGCCTTCATCACCCCACATTACTCTATGTCAGGCTTCTAGTTCAGGCTCTTGCTGAGATTGTTGGAATCGTATCCACCTGCCCTCAGGCCCCACCAGCCATTCTCCATATGGGGGTCACAGTGATTTATCAACTTCCTGAATGCAAGTCTTCACTGGATGTGAAACGACAGTGTGAATGATTAATTTTCTTGGGTTAGGGGACAGATGTGGTTATGTGGGAGAGTAACCGTATTCTCAGGAGATGCAGGTGGAAGTACTTAGAGGTGATGTGTCATCAGGTCTGCAGCTTCCTTTCAAATAGTTCAGCAAAAGACAACAGAGAGAGAGTGAGGAAGATGAAGAAATAGCGCAGAATGTTAAGACTGTCCTCAGATGGTAGGCGTTAAGAGTGAGCATCATACTGTTATTTTAACTTCCATATATTTGAAAAATTTTTCTAATAAAAAATTGCTTTAGAAACATACCTGGCAGGGAGTCACTCAGCTTTCCTCGCTACATGTGCTCCAAGTGGCAGGGAACTCTGAAGTCCCCCAGTTTCTTTCTCATTTTTTTTTTTTTTTGAAACAGAATTTCACTCTTGTTGCCCAGGGTGGAGTGCAATGGCACAATCTCAGCTCACCACAACCTCTGCCTCAACCTCCGTCTCCCAGGTTCAAGTGATTCCCCCGCAGCCTCCCAAGTAGCTGGGATTACAGGCATGCAACACTACACCTGGCTAATTTTTGTATTATTATTAGAGATGAGGTTTCTCCTTGTTGGTCAGGCTGGTCTTGAACTTCAAACCTCAGTTCAGCCGCCCACCTCAGCCTCCCAAAGTGCTGGGATTATAAGCATGAACCACTGCACCCGGCCACGTTCCCCATTTTCCCTCTGCTAAAGCTACTGAAAAGTCCCTCTGGTTCTGAGTTAAAATCCCCGCTGTAAAGTTCTACTCCCTGGTCTGAGCTCTACTCTTTGGGACAAAATCTTCTCTCACCTACCCGCAAGCCCAGCTTTTCATTATTCACCATCAACTAATCTAGCCCCTTTTCCCAACGTAAGCATGCTGTTGTCTCTCAAGGTGTCTCCATCCTACTTGCCCTCCTCTGAACGCATATACCTTTATTTCTGATACCATTCTTAACCATGCTGTCCCATGGGAAAACAACAGTTCTGACCAGCTCCCTGTCACCTCCTTTGACCTGAGAATTCAAGAAATGCAGCTCAGACTGCATTCTCTGCTGGGGCCCTCATGTAGCCCTGGGATTTGGCTCAAAGGCACTTTTCCATGAGCTGTTCTTTTGTAGTTGTTGTTGAGACGGAGTCTCATTCTGTCACCCAGGCTGGAGTGCAGCGGTGCAATCTCAACTCACTGCAACCTCCGCCTCCCAGGTTCAAGTGATTCTCCTGTCTCCGCCTCCCAGTAGCTGGGATTACATGTGTGCACCATTCCCACAGCTAATTTTTGTATTTCTAATAGAGACGGGGTTTCTCCATGTTGCCCAGGCTGGTCTCAAACTCCTGACCTCAGATGATCTGCCCGCCTCGGCCTCCCGAGGGATTACATGAGTGAGCCACCATGCCTGGCTCCATGAGCTATTCTTAAGTCTGTTTCCCATCTTTTATTTTATGAGATCATTCCAGAGTCACAATCTGCCACCATCCTTGGGGAGTGTCTATTATCTGACTGAATGTTATCCAACTCAATTTAACAAAACAAAAGCACAGAAACAGTCACATACCAGGTACACACAAGGTAAGTACAAAGAGAAAGAGATTAACCCTATATACTGTAAGCATCAGTCCACTATACCGTGCCATTCAGAGCATCCAGCATATGTACTACTCTGGACCCAGCTCCAGGACCACAGAGATGAACAGTCCAGTGTACCTAGCTCTCCAACCCAGAGCCTTCTGCAAAGCTGATGGCTCTCATCCAGGACATGCCAAGTTTGAGGGCTTTTCATGTTACCTCATTTAATCCTCACAAAAAATATTTTAAGGTAGGCATCTTTAGTCCTATTTTTTAGATGAGGAAACTGAGGCCCTGAGAGGTTAAGTAATTTGCCAGAAGCAACGAGGCTAGTATAGAGCAAGGCCAGGAATAGAACCTAGGCCTATTTGATTCCAAAGACTATGCCCTTAATCTGCTTCATGAAACCACCTGCTATGTCTGAGCCACCCATAAAAACACTGACCTGCCTGGCCAGGTGCGGTGGCTCACGCCTGTAATCCCAGCACTTTGGGAGGCCGAGGTAGGAAGATCACGAGGTCAGGGGTTCAAGACCAGTCTGGCCAACATGGTGAAACCCTGTCTCTACTAAAAATAGAAAAATCAGCCTGGCATGGTAGCATGCACCTGTAATCCCAGCTACTCGGGAGATTGAGGCAGGAGAATTGCTTGAACTCGGGAGGCAGAGGTTGCAGTGAGCAAAGATAGCGCCACTGCACTGCAGCCTGAGTGACAGAGCCAGACTCCGCCTCGAAAAACAAACAAAAAACAGATCAGGGCTAAGGACCCACAAAGAACTCTGGCAGGGCTCATGCAAGACCAGGTTCAAGCATTTATAAAAGCATTTGACTGTACTATTATCCAGTACTCCTCAATCTTCTCTACAAAACCTTGCTTCATGCCTTTCTGAAACCCAAGTACATCATCTGCAGCTTCCCTCTACACATAGATTGGGAAAAAAAAAAAATAGAAATAAAGTCACCAGGCTGACATCAATTACTCAGATAAAGGAAAGGGGCAACTAAAGAAATGCTTAATAACAAAGCTCTTACCAAATCCAGAGGAGAATATGACAGAATTTTTAAAAAGAGAAAATAAAGCTACAAAGGGAATTTCCTGGATGCCAAGTGGTATCACTGGCACAGGTGTTAAGAAACAGGCCTACAGTTCCATTCAACCCCACTGTCCTTTTCCCTAACCTATGTCCCTAACCTAAAATAAATGGGAAAAAGTCATATATTAAAAAAGGAAAGAAAGAATGAAACTGCAGAATATAACCAGAATTTATGCCCTCTTGAGCACTTACACAAGCTAAATTAAGCCTGCACAGGCCATTTTTTAAATATGCAATTACTCTTCTTGACGGGGAAAGTTGAAAAATAGGAATGGAGTGGTTTTGCTTCCCACCCCCACACACTCCAGGGTTCCATCTTGCACGTCTGTGTTCTCCCAAGCTGGCAATAGGGCAGCAATCCCTGCCTCCTCCAGCCCCTCTCTGACACAGTCAAGGCTCTCAAGTCCCCTCATCCCCTCCCTGCCCCATTTGTCCCTGTTGGCACTACCTTGGTTCCCAGCTTTGTACCCATACCTGGCTGGGACTATCCGAATACCCCTGTTCTCCCTCTTTCCAGCCCAATCCACATAGTGCCACCCAAGAACTCTTCCCAAAAAGCACACCTTGCCATTCCCCTTCCTCAAAACCTCTGTGGAGAGTTCTCTACCCACAGCCTTCTGAGATCTGTTTCAATCCCTCTCATCAATCTCCCCTCCTGCTGTCCTTCCCACACTTCCTGCATTTTAGCCACAGACTAAACTTGGAGGACTTTGGGATCAGACAGTCTGGGTTCAAATCCTGGTTCTATCACTAGCTAGTTCTAGGACACTGGACAAGTTTCTTAACTTCTATCTTGAAGTCTGTTTCCTATCTGTCAATGGGGTACCTAATTAATAGTATTTCCTAAATAGGACTACTGTAAAGATGAAATTAACACTCCTAGACTACTAATCATGATGCCTGCCTGGTACACACTATGTTTACTACTAACTGTTATTGCTAATAGCATCTCTGAAACATGCTGTGCACTTCAATACTTCCTTCCCCTACCTTGACTTCTTGACCTGCTTCCAGAATTCCTCTTCATCCTTAAAGATCCAGTTCCGGGTCACCTCCTTGAGGCTTTCATCCCATGCTGTTCACACCTCTATTACAGTCACCCCACTACTCTGTAATCACTTATTGTGATTACAATCGACGTGACAGAAGAATATAGAGCAGGTTTTAGAGACAAAGAACCCTAGTTTAAAAGCCTACCTCTGCCATTTACTAGCTGTGTAATCCTGGGCAACCTGGTTGACTTCTCTGGACTTCTGCTTCCCCCACTATAAACTAGAGAAAAGAATAACCCACCTCATAGGGATTTTGTTGGCCGGACACGGTGGCTCATGCCTGTAATCCCAGCACTTTGGGAGGCCGAGGTGGGTGGATCAGCTGAGGTCAGGAGTTCGAAACCAGCCTGGCCAACATGAACAAACCCCATCTCTACTAAAAATACAAAAAAGTTAGCTGGGCGTTGTGGTGGTCCCCTGTAATCCCAGCTACTCAGGAAGCTGAGGCAAGAGAACTGCTTACACCCAGGAGGCGAAGGTTGCAGTGAGCTGAGATCGTGTCATTGCACTCCAGCCTGAGCAACAGAGTAGACTCCATCTCAAAAAAAAAAAGAATAAACCCATCTCACAGAGGCTTTATAAAGACCA
>NW_022441798.1:0-5103 GCF_009761245.1 Sapajus apella
GCCTGTAATCCCAGCACTTTGGGAGGCTGAGGCAGGTGGATCACGAGGTCAGGGGTTTGAGATCAGCCTGACAAACATGGTGAAACCCTGTCTCTACTTAAAAATACAAAAATTAGCCGGGCGTAGAGGTGTGCACCTGTAATCCCAGCTACTTGGGAGGCTGAGGCAGGAGAATTGCTTGAACCCAGGAGGCGGAGGTTGCGGTGAGCGGAGAGCATGCCACTGCACTCCAGCCTGGGCGACAGAGTGAGACTCCATCTCAAAAAAAAAAAAAAAAAATACACTTCATGCAGGGTGAGATGGCTCATGACTATAATCCCAGCACTTTGGAAGGCCAAGGCAGGAGGATTGCTTGGACCCAGGAGTTCAAGAACAGCCTGGGCAATGTGGTAAAACCCCATCTCTACAAAACATTTAAAAATTAGCCAGGTGTTGTGGTGCATGCCTGTGGTCCCCAGGTGGCATGCACCTGAGGAAGCTCAGGCTGGAGGATTGCTTGAGCCCAGGAGGTTGATACTGCAGTGAGCTGTGATCATGCCACTGTACTCCAGCCAGGGTGACAGAATGAGACTCAAAAAAAAAAAAAAAGATGAGAAAAAGAAATGCACTTCATAAGGCTATAGCTACCAGAGATAGCAATTCCTCTGATGGATCTTGTAAAGTAGATTGAAAATCTTTCAGAAAGAATTCAGTCTGGATGTCATTAAGAACCTTTGTGATTCATGGGAGAAGGTCAAAATATTAACATGAACAGAAGTTTGGAAGAAGTTGAGTCTAACTCCCATGGATGACTTTGAGGGATTCAAGTGGAGAAAGGAACTACAGATGTGGGAATGGCAAGAGAACTAGAATTAGAAGTGGAATCTGAAGATGTGACTGAATTGCTGCAGTCTCATGATCCAACTTTGACAGATGAGGATTTGCTTCTTATGGATGAGCAAAGAAAGTGGTTTGTTGAAATGGAATCTACTCCTGATGTAGATGATTGTGAACATTGTTGAAAAGACAACAAAGGGCTGGGCACAATGGCTCATCTATAATCCCAGCACTTTGCGAGGCCAAGGTAGGTGGATCACTTGAGCCCAGGAGCTCAAAACAGGCCTGGGCAACATAATAAAATGTCATCTCTACTAAAAACTTTTTGAAAAAATAAAATTGGCTGATGCCCTTTTCAGCCTCAGCCCACCTGCACCCAGGTGAAAAAAAAATTGCTTTAAAAAACGAAATGACCACAAAGGATTTAGAATATTACATAAACTTAGGTGATAAAGCAGTGACAGGTTGGAAGGGATTGACCAATTTTGAAAGAAGTTCTGTTGCCATAAAATGCTATCAAATGGCATCATCTGCTACAGGGAAACCTTTGTGAAAAGAAGAGTCAATTGACATGGCAAACTTCACTTTTGTCTTATTTTAAGAAACTGCCACAACCACCCCAACCTTCAGCAACCATCACCCTGATCCGTCAGCAGCCATCAACATCAAGGCCAGGCCCTCCACCAGCAAAATGGTTACAACTCACTGAAGGCTCAGGTAATGGTTAGCATTTTTAAGTAATAAGGTATTTTTTAATTAAGGTATGCACATTTTTGGCCAGGCACGGTGGCTCTTTCCTGTAATACCAGCACTTTGGGAGGCCAAGGTGGGCAGATCACCTGAGGTCGGGAGTTCAAGACCAGCCTGACCAACATGGAGAAATCCCATCTCTAAATAAATAAATAAAAATTTCAAAAATCCACATTTTTAGACATAATGCTCTTACTGTAAATTAATAGACTACAATATAGTGTAATCATAACTTTTATATGCACTGGGAAACAAAACAATTTGTGTGACCTGCTTTATTGGAATATTTGTGTTATTATGGTGACGTGGAACCATACCTGCAGTATCTCCAAGGTATGCTTATATACACAAAAAAAGTAAAAGCAGGCATTCAGACAGATATTTGTAGACCAATATTTACAGCAGCATTATTCACAAATCCAGAAGGTGGGGGCAACCAAAATGTCCATCAACAGTCAAGCAGATCAGCAAGATGTGGTGCAGGCATAAATGGAATACTATACAGCCTTAGAAAGAAATGAAATTCTAACATGTGCTACAACGTGGGTGAACCTTGACGTGCCAAGTGAAATCAGCCAGACACAAAAAAGACAAACATTGGATGATGCCACTTACATGAGGTACTTAGTCAAATTCATAGGGACAGAGAGCAGAATGGTGATTGGCAGGGGTGGAGGGAGGGGAGAATGAAGTTACTGTTTCCTGATAGAATTTTAGCTGGAGAAGATAAAACAGTTCTGGAGATGGATGGTGGTGTAGCTAAATGGTGTGAATATACTTAATGCCACAGAACTATATAACTTAAAACTGTAAATGTTATGTTATGCACATTTTATCACAATTTTAAAAACACAATCTAGTTAGAATATGGTCAAAAGGCATATTGAGGGCAAAGGTGAAAGGATCATTTGAGGCCAGGAGTTTGAGACCAGCCCAGGCAACATGACAAGACCCCTGTCTCTACAAAAATAAAAACAAAATTAGCCCGGTGTGGTGGCACATACCTGTGGTCTCAGTTATTTGGGAAGCTGAGGTGGGAGGAGCGCTTAAGTCCAGGCTGCAAGGCTACAATGATCTGGGATTATGCCACTGCACTCCAGCCTGGGTAACATAGTAAAACCCTGTCTCAAATAATGATAATAATATTACCGGAGGAGAGCTCGCCCAGCTCTGAGGCGCAGGAATTCAATAAAGAAGATGGCAGCTCTCACTCCAAGGAAGAGGAAGCAGGATTTTTTGAACTGTGACAGCCTTTTGCTCTTCACTGAAAATCTGTTTCCATCACCTAATAAAAAGCAGTGTTTTTATCAAAACAGTGATAAAAATGAAGAAAACCTGCATTTCTCTCAACAAGGGCATTTTGTTTTAAGTGCACTCAAAACATCTGAAATAAATAGACGGCCATCAGCAAATCAAGGCTCACCATTTAAATCTGCTGCGTCCACTGTATCTTTTTACAACCAAAATAAGCGGTACCTCAATCCATTGGAGAGGAAGCTGATAAAAGAGAGATCTACTTATCTAAAAAATAATGTTGAAGATAAATCTTTTCCCATTGTGACAGAAAAAATGCAGGGAAAACCAGTCTGCCCCAAGAAGAACAACAAAAAGCCGCAGAACAGTTTAACTGCGAAGTATCAACCAAGGTATAGACACATCAAGACTGTATCAAGGAATCCTAAAAATTCCAAGCAAAATCGAGTAGTCTGTAAGCTAGTTGTGGAGAAAGAGAATAATTGCTATTCAGCTGAAAATAATCCCAATGCTCCTCGGGTTCTAAGCCAAAAAATGAAAGCACAAGTTACACTCCAGGGTGGAGCAGCATTTTTTGTTAGTAGAAAAAAATCCTCTCTTAGAAAATGGTCCATGGAAAATGAGCCATCACTGGGACTCACCCAAAAGAATAAATCAGAATTGATTGAAGATTCTGATGTAGAGACTGTCAGGGAAAAAAAAACACTTGAGACAAGGCAAGTGCCAAAGTGCTTGTTCCTAGAAGAGAAATTGAACATTGAGCTACTGAATGCAAGCAGTAAAAATCAAGAGAAATTAATAAAGGACTCATCAGGTGACAGCGTTTCTCCAAAGGAATATGAAGTTGATAAAAATAAGTCTTTTCCTTCAGAGGATTCTCTTGGTGAGAAGGCAATTTCTCCTAAGTCCACTGTCTATCCAATCTTCAATGCATCTTCAGTCAATTCGAAAAGATCTTTAGGTGAAGAACAGTCTTCTGTGGGATCTGTCAACTTCTTGAAACAGACCAATATTCAGAAAAATACTAACACCAGAGATACGAGTAAAAAAACAAAAGACCAACTCGTCATTGACGCTGGTCAGAAACATTTTGGGGCTACTGTGTGTAAGTCTTGTGGCATGATATATACTGCTTCCAACCCTGAAGATGAAATGCAACATGTACAGCATCACCACAGATTTCTGGAAGGAATCAAATATGTGGGTTGGAAGAAAGAACATGTAGTAGCAGAGTTTTGGGATGGGAAAATCGTGTTGGTTCTACCACGTGATCCAAGCTTTGCTATCAAAAAGGTAGAAGATGTCCTAGAACTTGTTGATAATGAATTGGGCTTCCAGCAAGTTGTTCCTAAATGTCCAAACAAAATAAAATTTTTCTTTTTATATCTGATGAAAAGCAAGTAGTTGGGTGTTTAATTGCAGAACCCATCAAACAGGCCTTTCGTGTCCTGTCTGAACCAACTGGTATGCAATCCCCAAACTCTAAAGAATGTCCTAGGGCTTGGCAATGTTCAGATGTACCAGAACCTGCAGTCTGTGGGATAAGTAGAATCTGGGTTTTCAGATTGAAGAGAAGAAAGCGCATTGCAAGACAACTGGTTGATACTCTCAGGAATTGCTTCATGTTTGCCTGTTTTCTCAGCTCTGATGAAATAGCATTTTCTGACCCAACACCAGATGGCAAGTTATTTGCAACAAAGTACTGTAACACTCCTAATTTTCTTATATATAATTTTAATAGTTAAAGCTGATTTCAGTTATAAAGCAGTTACTATCTGGATAAGTTCAGAGAGATCTTTATTATAAAATACAAACTATTTAGTATCAAAAAAAATACCAAGACTCACACTTATGCACACACACACACATACACACATATCACAGTTTTGTTCCTTATGAGTTGAAAAGTCAGGAATTAAATTTGTTGAAAATTATCTGGGATTCAAAGGAAGGAAAAATCTTGGGGTGATTTACTGATTAGCACTCTGAATTGTTAATTACAATTACACTCTGAAATTTTGTAGCTATAATTGGAAAATTACTTGACTGTTATGTAAGAGCACTGACAAAGGAAAGTGATTATTGTCTAGAAATGTGACCTGGTCTTCTACAAAACACACTCTTAGACCAGGATTATCTAATGCCCCATCAGATGCAAAGAGGCAAATTTACACTTGGGCAAGTAATTTATATTCTCAATTTGTAAAGGGAATTCCTGAATTTTTTTTTTTTTTTAAATAGAGGCAGGGGTCTCATTATGTTTTCCAAGCTGGAACTTTTGGG
>NW_022441799.1:0-5100 GCF_009761245.1 Sapajus apella
TCAAGTAAGCCACCCTCCTCAGACTCCCTAGTGCTGTGAGTACAGGCGTGAGCCACTACACCCAGCCTAATAAAATTTTTGAACAGTTGCTTTAGAGCCTGTCTTTTAATGTATTATATTATTTTGAGCATTAAAAATCAAGATATTTTATTCTTAAGTATTGGGTTCAGACTATTCATGATATTAAAAGTTTACTTACCAGGAAAGTCCCGTCCTCATACAAGAAACCTATTTCTTTGTATTTTGATGCTTGCCATGCTGCACACCTCGATAGCCTAAGTAATCCAAGTAGTGTAAGTAGACAAAAAGCCTCCTGTAAGCGCCTAACACAAGAAAGAGATAGCGGTAACAGACCCAAACATCTAATAGGGGATAGAAGGACCGGATGTCCAGACTGCAACCTATGGTCTACCCAGTTTCAACTCCACTTTCCAGGAATGGCAGCTGTGCTTAACAGTGTGCCAACAAAGCCCGATTGTAAAATAAGAACATGTAACCCTTTAAAGTTCACTAGCTTTAACTAGTGAAATTTTCCCTTTTGGACCATGGGACACCCCATGATATTGCAAATTGACAGAGCAGAAACAGGCCCAGAAGTTCCATTATATTTTATCAGAAAGACTTGGACTCATCCTGCCCAACAATTCTGAATATTTTAGTAATTCTATGAGCATATTGAGCAAGGGTTACCTGAGCCCTCCCTCTGGCTAAAAACCTGTTTGTTCAGTTAGCTGACAACGTTGCCTCATGCTATGTTTGTGGAGGAACCAACATGGGAGACCAGTGGCCATGGGAGGCAACGGAATTAGTGCCAGAAGATAACTTCACTTTGACTGTCTCATCCCTTGAACCTATGCTCGCAGGTCAGAGGATCTAGCTTTTAAAAACCTCTATAATCGGGAGGTTCTGCGTTGCTCCCTGGGAAAAAGCCTTCACAAACCCAGTGGGAGAATTAACTTGCCTGGGGCAGCAATATTACAATGAGATAGAAGGGAAAACTCAATGGTGGGACAGGAAAAATAATTCCACATCACCCCACCCAAATCTGATCTCTTGTTTCCCTTCTTTAAGCAATGCTTGGTACCGACTCGAAGCTCCAAATACCTGGCAAGCACCCCCTTGCCTCTGTTGGATCTGTGGGCCTGGAACATATGAGCAGTTGCTGGCCAAATGAACAAGGGCCTGGGTACTAGGGACAATCAGGCCGCCTTTCATCTAATCCCACTCAGGAGATAAGCCTTAGGGTACCCAGTCTATAGTAAAACTAGAAGAAGAAATAAATGGGATGTAACCATAGGGGACTGGAAAGACAGTGAACGGCCCCATATTTAGTGTCAGACCCCATATTTACCCATCATTTAGAAAATAATTTAGTGCTATGGCCCAGCCACCTGGCAGAAGATGGAATGTGGAAATACCACACCCTTATTTATATGCTCAAACGTATCATAAGGTTACAGGAAGTACTTGAAAGCCTTACTAATGACACAGCAAGAACCTTAAACCTGCTTGCCCACCAGCCCACAAAAATGAAAAATGCTATTTATCAAAATAGGCTGGCCTTAGATTACCTCCTAGCTCAGGGGGGAAGGGTATGTGGAAAGTTCAATCTAACTAATTGCTGTCCGGAGATCAATGACAATGGAAAGGTCATCAAAAAAATAACTGCTGGCGGGGCGCGGTGGCTCACGCCTGTAATCCCAGCACTTTGGGTGGCCGAGGCGGGTGGATCACAAGGTCAAGAGTTCGAGACCATCCTGGTCAACATGGTGAAACCCCGTCTCTACTAAAAATACAAAACATTAGCTGGGCATGGTGGCGTGTGCCTGTAGTCCCAGATACTCAGGAGGCTGAGGCAGGAGAATTGCCTGAACCCAGGAGGCGGAGGTTGCAGTGAGCCGAGATCGCGCCATTGCACTCCAGCCTGGGTAACAAGAGCGAAACTCCGTCTAAAAAAAAATATATATATATATATATAACTGCAAAAAAAACAAAAATTAGCTCATGTCCCAGTCCAGACCTGGAGGTGATGGTCTCCAGACTCCCTCTGTGAGAGCGGGTTTTCATCTCTTGGAGGATTCAAAGCCTTAGTAAAAGTAGTTCTAGTCACACTAGGAACTCATCTCACACTCTGGTGTCTCTTACCTCTCCTTGTTAGGAACATCCAGTCAGCCATGGAAGCTCTAGTAACCAAGCAAACTAACGTTCAACTAACGGCTTTACCCAAATATCAGCACTTGCCGGATGAGGAACTGATACTCCACAAGAATTAAATAATAGTAATGCTTTCTCTTAAATTTCATTTATACAAAAACATCAAAATGGGGAATAATGTGGGAAAGGGGAGCAGAAATTAATTTTTTTCTTCTTTTCTTTAGTATAAGCAAACTTTCCCGCATCCCTTGATCTGTTCTGCAAGTTTTATGAGTTTATGGATTCCTGTAGTCTGTGACTGATATGTTTCTGTTTCCTTTCAATAAACACAGCGAAGGTCATGAGAATAGCCTAAGCAGGCTGGACTCCAGCCATCTAGTCGCTGTAGCGAACGGCAATGAGATACGGTCCGTGCTACGATCCTTGAAACACCTCAGATAACTAACATCTGTGCTGCACAGCGAAAGTCACATGTAAGCCTGAGTTATGTGCCTGACATTGTTGGATAAACTGTCTTTGTTCTGCACCTGCACACTTCCTTTCTCTCCCCTATGTACTTCAAGTATAGAAACCACGCCCTGTCTTTGTTAGAGGCTCAGCTTTTGGATGCAAATCCACTGAGCTGGTGCACTAAAAAAAAAAAAAAAAATCCTCCTGTTTCACCCATTGGTCTCTCTGGTCTTCTGAATTTCCACAACAATAGGGCATGAGGAATAATTGAGGTAAAACACACACCTGGAATAATCAAGAGTGTCCTGTTTTATCTGCTTAAAGGCCTAGAAACTCCATTCTATTCCATCTGCCTCCTCGCAGGGTTAAACAGAACTGATTATTTTTGTAATCTGAAGCCTAGAGAAGAATTAGGAAAAACTGAGTGCCGTAATAGTCTAAGTATGAGGTGACAGTTTATCAGATATTTTAAAAATTCTGTGGATACAGTGAATCATTTATAACTGAAGGTTCCTCACACTGGGGCACTTCGGGTGTTTAGTAAGTGCAGTGATAAGTTTGTCTCATTGCTCTTTCATCATATCCTCTAATATTCCATAAACAGTTTGTGTGGTTCTTACTGAAAATAGTTGTGTACACATAGAAAATCTAGTCAGTTAAATAGTTTGATTTCCTTTCATTCACCAATGCATTATATTATAACAACCTATCCAAACCATAAGCAAAACCTTTAACTTAAGCATGATTGCTTTTTTCTTTTTACTTTTCATTCTTTCTTTCTTTTTCTTTTCTTTTTTTTTTTTTTTTTTTTTGATGGAGTCTCGCTCTGCTGCCCAGGCTGGAGTGCGATGGTGTTAATCTTGGCTTGTTGCAGTCTCCACCTCCACCTCTGCCTCCCAGATTCAAGCAAGTCTCTTGACTCAGCCTCCCAAGTAGCTGGAATTACAGGCACACATCAGCATACTCAGTTAATTTTTGTATTTTTAGTAGAGGCAGGGTTTCACCATGTTGGCCAGGCAGGTCTCGAACTTCTGACCTCATGATCCACCTGCCTGGTCCTCCCACAGTGCTGGGGTTACAGGTGTGAGCCACTGCACTCAACAGCTTTTATATGACTATATTTACTCATCCACCTTCTTACAAAAAGAAAATGAGATCGCAGTAACAACTGGCAGCAGTGTATATGAAATATTTAAGTTCAGGCCGGGCGTGGTGGCTCATGCCTGTAATCCAAGCACTTTGGAGGCCAAGGCGGGCGGATCACCTGAGGTCAGGAGTTTAAGACCAGCCTGACCAACATGGTGAAACCCGTCTTTAAAAAAAAAAAGAAATATTTAAGTTCTAGGCTTCCTCAGGTATAAATAGAGCATTTATAATGTCATTTACATAAAGCATAAATTCACAACACCAGGAATACTGCAAAAACAAAAAACAGAAATGATGCTTTAATGTGTTATTACAGGAAATGTTGGTGTCTTGTGCATCTATGATTTGGGGCATTGAATGTTTATGACATGTTTCATTTGCCAATTTTCTGTCTTAATTTGGTAGAAACCATTTATACTTGAATCTTATTACTACATTTACATTCAGTGAATTGTTTATTTCATTTTATAAATTATGACACCTGAGGTAAAATGACTGGGTTTCTTTTTTTTTTTTTTTTTGGAGACGGAGTTTCACTCATGTTACCCAGGCTGGAGTGCAATGGCGCAATCTCGGCTCACTGCAACCTCCGCCTCCTGGGTTCAGGCAATCCTCCTGCCTCAGCCTCCTGAGTAGCTGGGATTACAGGCATGCACCACCATGCCCAGCTAATTTTTTGTATTTTTAGTAGAGATGGGGTTTCACCATGTTGACCAGGATGGTCTCGATCTGTTGACATCGTGATCCACCCGCCTCGGCCTCCCAAAGTGCTGGGATTACAGGCTTGAGCCACCGCGCCCGGCCCAATATTGTATCTCACAAATGTGAGACCTTTAAATGCACACTGTCTCTGGATTCCCTTGATTGTGCTAAGTTTGTATATTTGATGTTCCACGTGAAGTGCTTGGAAACAGACATGATACTAAGCAAGAACTTAATGTGTGATATATATTATTATTACTGCTATTGTTATGGTTCTGAAATTGTAGTTCTCTGGGTCAGTGCAACAAGCAAGTGGTTAAAAGGGAATGAAGGAGCTATTGTTAAAGTGTAACAAAATTTATAATCTTTCCTGTTTGCAGGAAATCAGGGAAGTATTTGCCGCTGATTAGGAAAGGCTTTTTTTTTTTGCCGGGCGCGGTGGCTCACGCCTGTAATCCCAGCACTTTGGGAGTCTGAGGCGGGTGGATCACGAGGTCAAGAGATCGAGACCATCCTGGTCAACATGGTGAAACCCCGTCTCTACTAAAACCACAAAAAACTAGCTGGGCATGGTGGCGCGTGCCTGTAATCCCAGCTACTTGGGAGGCTGAGGCAGGAGAATTGCCTGAACCCAGGAGGCGGAGGTTG
>NW_022441800.1:0-2773 GCF_009761245.1 Sapajus apella
CATGTCCTGCAGGCTCTGACCAGGTCCTGTGTTTGTTCCACTCCAGGTAGCAACAGTGCCCGGGACTCTGACATGTCTCTCATGACTTCTAAAGGTGAGACTCTGGGGGTGTGAAGTGGGCAGTGTTAGGGGCAGAGGGGAAAGGACTGGGTAAGGAGGATTCTTTGATTGGGACATTTCGAGTGTGTGGCTGTTCAGAGTGTCATCATTTACCATGACTGACTTGAATTTCTTCATGACTATTGTTTTCTGTAGCCTGAGACAGCTGCCTTGTGTGGGACGGAAACACAGGATTTCTTCACACCTCCCTTTGTGACTTCAAGAGCCTCTGGTGTCTCTTTCTGCAAAGGCATCTGAATGTGTCTGCGTCCCTGTTAGCATGATGTGAGGAGGTGTCCACCGTGACCCCTGTCCCCATGCTGACCTGTGTTCCTCCCCAGTCATCTTTCCCGTTCTAGAGACATAGGGCTGGGCGTCTCCGTCTCTGTCTCAACTTCATGGTGCACTGAGCTGCAGCCTCTTACTTCCCTACTGAAAATAAGAACCTGAATATAAATTTGTTTTCTCAAATATTTGCCATGAGAGGTTGATGGGTTAATTGAATAAGTCAATTCCTATAATTTGAGAGAGGAAATAAAGACCTGAGAGCCTTCCAGAATCCACATGTTCACTGTGCCGAGTCTGTTGCAGGTGGGGGTGGAGAAGGCTGTGAGGAGCTGAGCGTGGACGGGGCCTGTGCCCACTTGTGTTCAGTCCATCATGGGCTTAATGTGGTCAGTCTTCAGCTGGGTTAGCTTCATGGCTCCACTGTCCTTGTCCCTTCAGTGGAAACTTGTCCAGCTGGAGCTGTGACCACAGAGGGTCAGACATCGCCCAAGGCCTCCCCTGCACACAGGAGTCTCTGTGCTTTCTGAGACAAATGTTCAGACCCATTCAGCTCCTGCCTTTCTTCCAGGGCTTCTCTTCTGCTCTGCCCTCCTGCCCTCTCTCCCTGCCCTGGTTCCAGTGATCTTGGTGCTGGCTCCAATACCCAACTCATGAATCTAATCAGAGTCTAATTTAAATTTAGATTTGTTTGCAAAATTGGACCCATCCTCAAGGACTGTTCTTTCCTGAAGAGAGAAGGCTGATGGTGTGCTGCAGTGTTGAGGGGGAGGGTTGGTGTGGGAGGAGACATGGGGGAGGGAGGACGCACAGACAGTCCTGCTGAGAAAAGCACAGGTGGCCTCAACATCAGTGTGAGGGGACCTTGTGATGTAGCTGCCACAGAACGGCATTTGGCCTGAGGTTATGTTAATACAGCTATTGCCTTTGGAACAGGGAGGTCCCCTGCAGTGATCACTCATTCAACTGTCCTTGGTTGTCCGCCAGACACAGGACAGAATGATTCTGCATCTGGTGAACATCACTGAAGTCAAATGAGAAATGTCTCTTACCTTGTGGAGCATGTGTTCCAGTGGGAAGAGGCGGATGATGGATACACTGTAGCCACAGCAAAGAAAGAAAGTGCTAGAAGGTGGTGAGTGCTGTGAGGCAGGCGATCCAGGGTGTGTGGAGTGGGGACAGGGAAGGCGGCTGTTGTGCTGGGTGGACAATGTGTGCCACGTTGCAAAGGTGACCTTTGAGGAAAGAGTTGGCCACGAGGATGTCTGGGGAAGTCCTTTCCCTGCAGGGGAACCTCCAGTTCAAATGCACTAGGGCGGGAGAGTGTCTGTGTTCCCAGAAGAGGAAGGAGCCCAGGAGGGCTGGACAGAGAGAAACTGAGGTGAGGGCAGAGGTACAGCCAGAGCAGGTGGGCCTGCAGGGAGTGGGGACGCATCTGACATTTGCTCTGAGTTAGCTGGGGCAGTAAAGGACAGTTTTGAGCAGAAGAGGCACATGGTACAACTTCTTTAAAAGATCTCTGACTGCTATGCTAAGAACAAAACTGAGAGGTGAGGAACAAGAGAGGCAGGAGGAAAAATAGGAAGTGAGTGTAGTATTCCAGGCTGGAGATGTCATTACCGTGACTGGGGTGTGAGCAGGGGAAATAGTGAGCTGTGAGGTGATTCTGGATGCATTTTAGGATGGACCAACAGCATTTGCCAATGGATTGTATCAGTGGTGTGAGGAAGATGAATCAAGGACACTCACCGTTGTAAAAAGAGTGAGTAGACAGAAGGGTGGAGCTGCTGTCAGTGGACATGGGGAGGCTCTGGCAGGAGCAGATGGAGGAGGGGACATCCCAGACACTCAGCGGAGGAAATATCTGCTAGGAACGCAGGTGAGGGAGCTCGCATGTCAGTTGGACAGACAATTCCACAGTTTAGGGGCAAGGAGAAATATACTGGGCTGGAGAAACAGATTTAGGACGTCACACCATATAAATGATACTTAAAACCTCAAGCATGGATGAAGGCACCAAAGGAGTAATCCACTGTGGAAAAGAATGAGTGCAAGGACTGAACCCTGGACCTCCAGTTCTAAGGGATCTCATCAGACCGCACCCAGAGCAGACTGCACAGTTCTGACCCCACGTCTAGAGGACACTTAGACAAGGAATTTCCTTGTGCACAGGAATCACCTGGACATGGTGCTGAGATCCAGGAAATGCAGAACAGAGTTAGAGATTCTGGATTTATGGCAAGGCTGGAGCTCATGTTGCTGGTCTCCAGATCCAGAACACCAGGCTCCCACTTGTCTGAGAATTAGCCTCACTTGTAGCACTTGTTATATAAGTGATTCCTTTGTCTTGTGCAGAATACTCTGAGACAGGTGTTCCGGGAAGCTGCCT
>NW_022441800.1:2873-3496 GCF_009761245.1 Sapajus apella
TTTCTCTCTCTCTCTCTCTCTCTTTCTTTCTTTCTTTCTTTCTTTCTTTCTTTCTTTCTCTTTCTTTCTTTCTTTCTCTGGAATAAATGTGGTGTTTTATTTTCTGGATTTTAAAGTGAAGAAATACTTAGATACTATTATTTCTTTACCCAATGCTTTTGATTTCTAAGCACTTTTATTTAAAAAAATGTGAATTATACAATCCCCACCTACACATGCACACGCACACACACACACGCACATTAAATACTACTTTGCCATGACAGCTCAGCAGACTTCACAATTCTTAACACTTCTATGTAGAATACAAAATGCCTTTTTACCTGAATTAACATGCATTAAAAAATTTTAGTATATGTGAAAATAAAAATTATAAATCAGTAGGAAAAATGTTAAGGTAGAAGCATCAGCAGTCAGCTAGGTTAGTAGAGCTGTTGTCTGCATTTATTTTCTACCTTTATAAAACAAGAACGTACTAACAATCTTAGGTAAATGGTAAAGCAACATATTTTTGCCCCGATATCTTTGTCACAGGCCATGAGATAATTGCTATGTGTTTAGTCTCAATTTCCTGTTTGCAAGGAAACATGAATTCAGTTTTCTACTCACTATACAATTAGGTT
>NW_022441800.1:3596-5099 GCF_009761245.1 Sapajus apella
AAGCAGAAAACACTGATTTAAAATGCTACTGTAATAAAAATATTTATAAACATTTCAGTATTTTAATGTATATTCCTTTAACTTCAAGAATCTTGAATTTCCTTGCTAGAAGGCTTTTTTTCCTCAAAGATTCCTTTTAGGCTTACTTTGGTGTTCAAGGTCTCCAATTATAAATGTAGTCTCTCATCGCCACAGTCTGTAAAGATGGTTTCCCAAGTAACGGTATTTCACCAAGTTGCTCCAGAGTCTTACGGTGAACAACCTCCGTATTAAGCACTTTGTCCACTGGCAGGCAGATGTTAAATACAGCAGTTGGTTCATGTGGATATAGTAGTGCAGAGAAAGACCCACTCTGTGAAGATTTGAGCAGGATGGTCAGTGAATGCCGGCAGTGAGGCATGATAGGACCTGTAATCTCCAAACTAAATTGGTCTCTGTATCCAGAAAGAGCTTGTGTCTTCACATTTACACTTCGTGCCTTAAGCATTTGCATTGTGGCACCTCAGAAAGCAACAGGGGATAAGAGGGTTGGAGGAAGTCCTGTCTGTGGACCTGAGGTAGCAACTAAACTCTTACAGTTGATCAAAACAAAATTGAGCAATGTAAAGGTGTTTATTCCTTTCACCAACACAACAGACTCAGGTCTGTGATCCATTTGTACTTCATGTTTCTCTTTACGAAACTTGATAGAAAGTATGTCTGGCTTTTTAATTTCGTCTTGCACTCCCATCTCTTCCAGCCAGGAAAAACTTTCCTCTTCGTCCTTATCACTGATGGCTTGCCCTTCCCCATATCCCAAGCTTGTTCCAGATGCTGTCTCCTTTTTATGGCCACTTTCTTTTATTAAAGGCAGAGAAAATTCAATACCTTTATTTCTCATAGCTTCTCTTAAACCTCGAGTTGTAGGAGATATAAGAACTGTGATTAAGTCATTTCCAGCTAATCCTGCTGCTCCAAACAGGACAGTAAACTGATAGGTACAAACATAGAAATAGGGGCAAAGTTTTGTCTTCAGCAGATTATATAGAGAAGCAAAGCTCACAGACCAGTCACTCATTAAAACATGCGGCAGGGTTGCATCATTTGACCAAGGACTTGTCTTTCCAGTCATTTTTCTATCAGCTCCAACACGAGGGAACAGTGGTAGCCAAGACAAAGCAGGGTGGAGCCAATAGACAAGGCTCTGCTGGAAGGTACAACAGAGCTCGGTGGAGAGTTTGGGATCCTGTATGCTTTTAGGCAATGTAAATTCTATTGCCCTGCAATCCTGGGCAAGACCTTGAGCCTCTTCTTGTGCTTTCAAATGATCTGCCCAGGTAAAGGGTTCAGAAGAGGCAAAAACGAGTCAGGTTTTAATACTCCAGTCCACAGGTAACTTAGTACTTTTTGAGGATGGAATATCAGACTCGGAGAATGATACATGTGGAGTCTGGGGTAATTCAGTAACAGTTGTTCTTTCAGGAAACTTCTCTTCCCATAGCACATCGTTTTCTTGTTTAGAAT
>NW_022441801.1:0-5098 GCF_009761245.1 Sapajus apella
AAAAAAAAAAAAAAAAAAAAAAGTGAGTAACAGATCAGGAACCGTGGCTCATGTAATTCCAGCTCTTTGAGAAGCCAAGGCGGGCGGCTAAACAAGGTCAGCAGTTTGAGACCACCCTTGTCAAACATGGTGAAACCCCATCTCTACTTAAAAATATATATATATACAAAACTTAGCCCGGCACAGTGGCTCACACCTGTAGTCCTAGCTACTTGGGAAGCTGAGGCAGAAAAACTGCGTGAACTCGGGAGGCGGAGGTGGCAGTGACCAGAGATCACGCCACTGCACTCCAGCCTGGGCGAAGAAGCAAGACTCCATCTCAGAAAAACAACAACAAAAAAGATACCACGTAACTGTACCTAACCAATTACTAAATTCGGTTTTCTTCATTGTGCATTTTATAAAAAACTTTCCTTCAAGCCTCTCCCATAGACCACAAACTACAAACCAAACCATAGCTGAGTGCTTTACAATTCTAGAACCACTCTTTGATTAATTTCTTTAATATTTTTGCAGAGACTCCCATAAGTTTTTAATAGGAGGAAATAGGAACTGGGAACCCCACAGAACAAAGCTCTTTTAATTCATCAAGCCGCACACCAAGTCAGGATTCTTCCCTGATGACCCTTTCGCGCTTCCTGCACAATCCGGGAGTCACGCGGCACAGCGGGTGCAAGGCTGCCCAGAGAGGGCTCCAGGCCAGGGCTCAGTCACTGCGTAGGGAAGAGACAGGACGCCCGGCGCCGCTGTCAGTGCAGCAGCCATTTTATGGCTGAAGGGGACTGAGGCCGAGCTGGGCAAAGAGAACTCAGGGCGCAGATTGTGGAGCTGACTGCGGGGAGGACTGAGTCCCGCCACAGCCGCTTCCCTCTGGTTCTATCCAACCCCTTCCCCTCCCTCGCGATGTCGGACTGGCACTCTCACCATTTCTAGGCTTCCAGGGGATCCCAGCGTCTTAGCTGTGGAGCTCCCAATGCCTGCAGGTCAGGGGGCCACAGAGGGTGGGTCTCTAGGAGCCGAGAACACAGAGGAATAATGAGGAGACCTGGAGTTCTGGCTGCAATGAGGCAAAGGGCCCGCCATATCCCGGAAGCCCTCCTGTCTGCTTCAGCTGCGTGCCTGATTGGACGATTCACTGCCCAGCGTTGCTGATTGGATAACGTTTAAAACCCCACCTCTCAGGCTCTGAGTGACAGAAGATGTGGATCAGATGACAGTCTGAAGAAAAAGTGACAGCCTAGGCTGCAGTATTTTCATGCAGAGCTTCCTCCCTGAACTGAGCTACGCCACCCGAGGGTGTTTGCATTCAGCCTTGTGTATAAGGTCATATGCCTGTGTAAATAATATATCACGGCCGGGCGCGGTGGCTCACGCCTGTAACCCGAGGCGAGTGGATCACGAGGTCAAGAGATCGAGACCATCCTGGTCAACATGGTGAAACCCCGTCTCTACTAAAAATACAAAAAATTAGCTGGGCATGGTGGCGCGTGCCTGTAATCCCAGCTACTCAGGAGGCTGGGGCAGGAGAATTGCCTGAACCCAGGAGGCGGAGGTGGCGGTGAGCCGAGATCGCGCCATGGCACTCCAGCCTGGGTAACAAGAGCGAAACTCCGTCTCAAAAAAAAAAAATAATAATAATAATAATATATCACAGGGCTATACATAAATAAAAAGAGTATTATAACAAATGTTTTGGAATTTCAGCTTTTCTTTTTTTTTTTTTCTTTTTTGGCCAAGGCATGTGGATCACGAGGTCAGCCTGGCCAAGATGGTGAAACCCCATCTCTACTAAAAAATACAAAAATTAGCCGGGCGTGGTGGCCCTGTAATCCCAGCTACTTAGGAGGTTGAGGCAGAAAATTGCTAGAACCTGGGAGTAGGAGGTTCTATTTAGCCAGGATCGCACCACTGCACTCTAGCCGGGGCAATAGTGCAAGACGACTTCTCACAAACAAACAAACAAAAAAAGATTGTAAAACATGTATGGAAATCTAGAGTGGTCAAAAATGACAAATTTGGTGGATTTATTTATAAAGCCTAATTATAATTTGCTTCAGTATACATAAGAGACTAATACAAAAGTAAAAGTTTATTTCTCTGGACAAAAATTTTGTGCTTTTTTTTTTTTCTTTAAAGATGGGGTTTCACCATCATGACCAGGCTGGTCTTGAACTCCTGACCTCAGGTAATCCACCCACCTCAGCCTCCCAAAGTGCTAGGATTACAGGCTTGAGCCACCGTGCCCGGCCTTGTACATTATTAATATGACAAAGTAAAACGTTTTTGTTCACCTTTTGAATAAATTTGAAAACAGAGTAGAGTGAGAATTCTTCTAATGCTGTCTTTCTCAGGCGTTTAGATTGGGAAAATCAATCTCCTATATCAAACAGTAAATGATTTTGTTTTTTAAAATTCTTTTATTATCACTTTGTCTAAGTGAATGACTATTATTTTATGGTGACCTGTGATCCTATTGTGGTAAAGCGTTTTAACCCTTTGATATATTTGACAAGCTTCCCGAATTCACAATTCAGCTAAAAAAAAATTGTCTTTTATTTTTTTTGACCCCTAAGTTTTGGATGTTACAGAGGTTCAATGCAGCATCCAAAAAAATGATGAACAGAATTATCTGATATGGTGAATGACATGGAAAACACTGTCAAATTAAAAATGATGTTTGACCTTCTTTAACTTATATTTTAATAAATGTTATTAATGTTTATTCCAAAATTGTATACAATTTTTCTTTTTTTTTTTTTAAGACGGAGTTTCGCTCTTGTTACCCAGGCTGGAGTGCAATGGCACGATCTCGGCTCACCGCAACCTCCGCCTCCTGAGTTCAGGCAATTCTCCTGCCTCAGCCTCCTGAGTAGCTGGGACTACAGACACGCGCCACCATGCCCAGCTAATTTTTTTGTAGTTTTAGTAGAGACGGGGTTTCACCATGTTGACCAGGATGGTCTCGATCTCTTGACCTTGCGATCCACCCGTCTCAGCCTCCCAAAGTGCTGGGATTACAGGCTTGAGCCACCGCGCCCGGCCCCCTTTTTTTTTTTGGAAATAGAGTCTCACTCTGTCACCCAGTCTGGAGTGCAGTGGCACAATCTCAGCTCACTGCAACCTCCGCCTCCCGGGTTCAAGCGATTCTCCTGCCTCAGCCTTCTGAGTAGCTGGGACCACAGGTGCGTGCCATCACGCCCAGCTAATTTTTTTGTTGTTGTTTTTAGTAGAGATGGAGTTTCACCGTGTAGCCAGGATGGTCTCAATCTCCTTACCTTGTGATCCACCCACCTTGACATCCCAAAGTGTTGGGATAACAGGCATGAGCCACCACACCTGGACTACAATTTCTAAAAATCTAAGATACCTGAGTATATGCTATTAGTCATAATTATTGTGATGACTATGTTATTATGATAAATTATTGTAGGCCATAGACATAATCAACTTCTTTTCATTTGTTTCTTTATAATCATTTCAGATTAATAGTTTAATTCTGATGCAGTTTCTAAAAACTTCAAAAGCATGCAAAATTGTAGAGTATCATGTCTTTAAGGAAGTTTATGAAAAGATGAAAATGACCCAGACAAGTTGAGTATAGGTTTCTGATAATTTGAGAATCATATTGTTTAGACTGGGTAAGGATTGTATGAATTCTAATGAAGAAACGGACTCATAAAATGTATAACCCAGAGAGGGCCGGGCGTGGTGGCTCATGCCTGTAATCCAAGCACTTTGGAGGCCAAGGCGGGTGGATCCCTGAGGTTGGGAGTTCAAGACCAGCCTGACCAACATGGTGAAACCCCGTCTTAAAAAAAAAAAATAATGAGCCGGAATTATAACCCAGGGAAAATAAAAATTGATTAAATATTGGGAAAAGACTCTTTAACATGTTTATGCTAAATCTTCCACTACTGAATTTTTTAGCTATGCCTGCCATTTGAATAAACTTTGTGGTCCATGTCAAATTACCTATGACAGTTATCAGTGCCATGCACCAAAACTGGACAAACAAAGCCTGGTATTTAAGAGAAAATAAATTTTATGTTAAATGTGGACTCGTGGAAAACCTAGAAAGCCAACAGTTCCTTGTTTATTCCTGGTTTCTTATAGCTTTTATTATTGAAAGTGTTGTATTCAATTACTGATCACAGATGAGATAAACTAATGTAAATTAAATATAAATTAGGCTGGGCATGGTGGCTCACACCTGTAATCCCAGAACTTTGGGAGACCGAGGTGGCCAGATTACCTGATGTTAGAAGTTCAAGACCAGCCTGACCAAAACGGTGAAACCCCATCTCTACTAAAAATACAAAAGTTAGCAGGGCATGATGATGGGCACCTGTAATCCCAGCTACTTGGGAGGCTGAGGCAAGAGAATCACTAGAACCTGGGAGGCAGAGGGTGTGGTGAGCTAAGATGGCACTACTGCACTCCAGCCTGGGCAACAAGAGCAAAACCCTGTCTCAAAAAATAATAATAGGCCGGGCGCTGTGGCTCACACCTGTAATCCTAGCACTTTGGGAGGCCGAGGTGGGTGGATCACCTGAGGCCAGTTCAAGACAAGCCTGGCGATCATGGTGAAACCCCATCTTTATTAAAAAGAAAAAAAAGAAAATAATAATAATAATAATAATCCAGAATCTGTCTTCTGAACACTAGATCTGGCTGGTCGTATTCACTCAGGGCAGTAGAAACCTGTGAACATGACAGTGAGCTAGTTCGGGGCCCAGGCTCAAATTGTCTTGAATGCTCTGTTTTTATTTCACAGTGCTGCCATCTCTGTAGGAAAAGCCTGTGTTAGCCAGCTGGAGAATAAGATATCATGGACAGGGGAAACAAGGGGCTCCTGTTGACAGCTCCAGAAGCAGAAGCTCATTCCCAGAAACACAGTTGTTTAGTCAGCAAGCAGCTGATGATACATGTCTAAAAATGCTCAGCTGAGACTAGAGAAATGGCCACACTGAGCCCAGCCTGAATGACTGCCCATCTGAATTATGAGCTAATAAATTTTGGATGGTTGGTTATGCTGCAATAGCTAACTAATGCATGCACCCAGTGTAGGTAGGATGCCAGGATTTAATGACAGGTTCAG
>NW_022441802.1:0-5096 GCF_009761245.1 Sapajus apella
TTCAATATCACTTTCAATTCCTCTGGATATATACCAGAAGTGGGATTGCTGGATAATATTGTCAATTTTCATTATGCTTTCTAATTCTCTAAGACAAATGTTATTTTGAAAAAGGAAATGTCATATCCTTATGTGGACCTCTTTTGTATCATACATTGTGTTTAGGAACTTCTGAAAATAGTTTCTTTAAGTGAATATGGACTACCAGCTACTCTGCTGCAAAGTGTGAACATTTTTTGTAAATTTATTTCCGTGCTTTAAGTGAAATAGTAAGATATAGAATTAACATTTTTTTTTAATAGGAATGGAAGAATCTTCATGTCTTATGTGGTTTTCAAGATTATACTGGCTGCGCATGTTGGCTCACACCTGTAATCCCAGCACTTTGAGAAGCTGAACCAGAAGAACTACTTTGAGGCCAGGAGTTTGAGACAAGCCTGGGCAACAAAGCAAAACCACTCTATAAAAACTTAAAAAAAAAAAATGTTGCTAGGTACAGGGGTGTGCACCTGTAGACCACAGCTATTCAGGAGTCAGAGGGGGAGGATCCCTCAATTCTAGGAGTTTGAGGTTGCAGTGGGCTATGATCACATTACTGAGCTCCAGGCCTGCATGACAGGGCAAGACTCTGTCTTCATCTGCCCACCCCCTACCCCCGCCATTTTATTTTCTCTCACCTCAGCCTCCCAATTAGCTGGGACCACAGGCACACACCACCTCACATAGCTAATTTTTGTAATTTTTGTAGAGACAGCTTTTTGTTGTGTTGCCCAGGCTGGTCTCAAACTCCTGAGATCAAGCCATCCACCCACCTTGGCCTCCTGAAGTGTTGGGTTACAGGTGTGAGCCACCATGCTTGGCCTGAGTCTTTTCTTTTTGAGATATTGAACTCGGCTTGCTCAGAGAACTGAGGTTGAGCTTTATTTGAGTTTTAAACACTGAGTGATCTTGATTGTCAAGGAACTTCAAATGGATTATTTTTATTTTCTCCTCATAATTTTGCCTCTACACTTGAAGGTAGATAATATCTACCATTGGTTGACTACTGGATTCCACTAGCTTCCCAAGAAAAGATTCTACTAGCTTCCCAAGACAGGAATTCCCAGAGATAGGAATTGCTGAGTGTGATCCATATATGTAGGTCTCATATAAAATCTCTAAGAAACTCGAGTTTTTGCAGGTATTCTTGGCCCTCTGGATTGAGGCAGAGATGCAGGAGCATCACTTGAATGAAAATATACAGGGAAGAATGAACTTGACATGCATGGGGAAAAGGTCCTAATGAAATATAGGGTTCCTATAGAGGTAGACTCAGGAAATAACATTGTCCAGGTTAAAAAGAGATAGATTATCAAAGGACTCAAATATCAGAAAGAACCATTCACACTTAGTTCCAAAATAAATATTGGAGATCTTTGACAAGAGGAATTGTGGATTTTTTTAAAAAAATTTGTAATTAACAAAAAAGGCTATACAATTTTGGTTTGGAGTCCATGAATTTAAACAATATTTTTAACTTGTGCTTATGTTCATAGATTAAATGATATGAAAATAGTAATAGAAGCAGAGTCCAAATTAAACTGACTGCACTTTTATTACTTCTTTTGAAGGCAGTACCCTCTTTTATTATCAGATTTTCATTTCATCCTTATACCTGATTCCCTCATTCAGAAACCCAGAAAAGCTAAGAACATCTCAGAGGAGGTACTAACTTGAAGCATGCTCTGTAGGCAAAACTGTACGGAATAAGCCACATTTGGACTTCATAAAATTGTAGCTTGTGTACATAGAGAAACAATCATTAGAACCAATTATCTTTAGACAGACTGATATTTCAAATTCTAATTACAAAGTTTTAGCCTCATTAACGCATGAGTTTCATTTTATATCTTGGCTACCACATTTTATTGTTACAATTCATTAAAAATAATGTGAAAAATGAAGATGATCCTAAGCTTCAGCATATAAGCAAATGAAAAAAATTGTGCCTGGATAATGATAACAACACTCTAGATTTGCATAGAAACTTCCTTTTAAGGAGTTCAAAACATTTCACAAACATTATATCATTAATCTTATGAATACTGCAATAAAACATAATTTCTTACCTCTCTGAACAAGGGAAATTGATAAATGAAATGGCCACAGTTTGCTTTCAATGTTGACCATTAAGTTATAAACAAATACAATATTCCTATTTATTATTATTTTAAAATTTTCAGTAAAATTGATCTCTTTTGGTGTACATTTCTATGAGTTTTAACACATTTAGTATAACTACCACCACATTCAGGATACAGAACACTCCTATCACTCTAAAAATCTTTGTACTACTCCTTAGTTATCAAATATTTTCCCACATTTACATCTGAAAAATATTGAACTGCCCTATAACCTTACTATGTTGCTTTTTTCAGAATCCCATATAAATGAAATCACAGAGTATATAACCTTTGGAGGCTTGCTTCTTTCAGCATAATGCCTTTCACGTCTACCTGTGTTGTGTATGAATCAATAGTACATTTATTTTATTGTCAAGAAGTATTCCCTTGCATGGATGTATCCAGCTTGTCCATTAACCGATTAGAAGACATTTATGTTATTCCTAATTTGGATTATTAATAGAGCTGATATATATATGTGTATATAAATTTTTGTGTGGCAAGTATCATTTCCCTAAGTAAAATACTCATGAGCGGGATTGCTGGGTTATTATATGGTAAGTGCAAGTTAACTTTATGAGAAACTAAAAAGCCATTTTTCAGAGTGTCGACATCATTTGGAATTCTCATCAGCAATTTATGAAAGTCCCAGTTTTTCTGCATTCTCACTAGCATTTGGTATTGCCACTTAAAAAATTGTTATTTTAACTCTTCTAATCAGTGTGGTGGTATGTGACTCTCACTTGCATTTCCATAATGGCTGACAATGCTCAATATCTTTCATGTGTTTATTTTTAATCAGTATATTTCCTTTTGTGAAGTGTCTGTTCAACTGTTTTGCACTTACAAGTTCTTGGAGCTTTTTGTTTGTTCCTTAGAATACTTTACAGACAGTCATGGGCATGTATAGTCAACTTTATTTCTTTCTTTTCAACTTTATGTATTTATTTCTTGGATAATTTTATATGTTATTAAATTCATGCACACAAATTTATCTGTATTTTTCCCTTGTTATGTTTTTAATATGAGGAGTCTGCAATGATTTTTTGTTTTTCACTCTTGATTTTTCCAATGTGTGTTTCTCTCCATTTTCTTTGTTAGTAAACATCTAGTTTATCAATTTCATTGATCTTTTCAAAGAACCAATGTTATTTAATTGATTTTTTCTACTACTTTTGTTTAAAATTTGTGTGTGTGTGTGTGTGTGTGTGTGTGTGTGTGTGTGTGTGTGAGAGAGAGAGAGAGAGAGAGAGAGAGAGTCTCACTCTGTCACCAGGCTGGAGTGCAGTGGTGCATCTCGACTCACTGCAACCTCCACCTCCCAGCTTCAAGCAATTCCCCTGCCTCAGCCTTCTGAATAGCTGGGATTACATGTGTGCACCACCACGTCCAGCTCAGGCTTGTGTTTTTAGTAGAGAAAGGGTTTCACCATGTTGGCCAGGCTGGTCTTGAACTCCTGACCTCAGGTAATCCAACCGCCTCAGCTTCACAAAATGCTGGGATGAGCCACCTCGCCCAGCCTGTTTTAAATTGTGTTGGTCAAACTTTATTATTTCCTTTTGTTTGCCTGTTTTAAGATTATGTGTTATTCCTTTTCTAAGTTCTTATGCAGGGTCTTACATTTTTGATTTGAGACTTTTATTATTTTTTTCTTTATTTTTTATAGCATTTTAATGCTATAAAATTCCCTCTAAGCACTGCTTTAGCTATGTGTCTCAAATTTTAGTATGTTGTATTTTAATTTTTTTGTTTTCAAAACATTTTCTAACTGTTCTTAAGTCTTTCTTTTGGACTTGTTAATTTTTTAGGAGTGTATTTTTTACTTTCCAAGTATTTGAAGATTTTCCTGTTATCTGTTATTGACTTCTAGTGTTACTCCATTATGATTAGGCAATATACTTTTATGATTTTAAATCTCTTGAATTTGTTAGTATTTATTTAGGACCAAGAATATGACTGACCTTGAGAATATGTCATGTGTATTTGAAAAGTATATTTACTTTTGTTGGGTGGAGTGCTCTACATAGGTCAACTAAATCTAGTTGATTGATGGTGTTGTTCAGTTTTTTATATTATTGTAGTTCACATTTGCATAGTATTTTTTTCCATTTTTTAAATTTTAAACCCACATAAATTGTTATATAAAATGAATTTCTTGTAAAGAGGCAGGTCTTGGATTTTTTCTTCTATCTACTATAAAGATATATTTTTAATTCTTATGTTCAGATCATTTAAATTTAATATAATTATTACTACTTTATGTGGTGGTTTTAGAAGGCATTATATGTACATATATTGAAAACCACATTATATTATTATAATACTTGTTTTCAATCATCATACATATTTTCAGAGTTCAAGGGAGGAATTTGTCTACTTTAATTATCATGTTTCTCTGAAACATAGTCTTTCTATTATCCTTCTGTTTTGTTTGTTTGTTTGTTTGAGGTGGAGACTTGCTCTGTAGCCCAACTGATTCTCCTGCCTCAGCCTTGGAGTAGCTGGGATTACAGATGCATGCCACCACACCCAGCTAATTTTTGTATGTTTAGTAGAGATGCGGCTTCACCATATTGGCCAGGATGCTCGCGATCTCCTGACCTCATGATCCATCCACCTTGGCCTCCCAAAGTGCTGGGATTACAGGTGTGAACCACTGTGCCTGGCCACCCCCATTCTGTTCTTGAATCCATCAGGTGAGTTTTTATTTCTTGTCATTTTTCAGTTCAAATTTTACTTTTGGTTCCATTTTTATGTTTTCTATCATTCCTTTTGGTTCCATTTTTATGTTTTCTATCATTCTGCTGAGACTTTCTATCTTTCTATTTGTTTCAAGAGTATTTGCCATTATCTCAGAGTGCAGTTAAAAATAACTGCTTTAAAGTCATTATCTATTAATTCCCATATATGTGCCACTCAGGACTGACATTGGTT
>NW_022441803.1:0-5095 GCF_009761245.1 Sapajus apella
AATTTACAGATTCAATGCTATCCCCATCAAGCTACCAATGACCTTCTGCCTTTCTCTAAAGGAAGACTCAGCAGGAAGTTCCTTGACAGATGCCAGCACAGCCCCTCAATCCTGGATTTCCCAGCCTTCGGAACTGTGAGCCAATAATTTCTGTTCTTTATAAACTACTCAGTTTCAGGTCTTTTGTTACAGCAGCTAGAACAGACAAAGACAATACTATAAGTTAACAAAAATAGACAATTTATAGTACTAAATTCTAAAAAATATTAACTGGAAAATTAGATGAAAAACCAGCTTTTGAAAGTTTAAGCAGGCTTCACAAAAGATTTGCTAAGTTGAGACCTGAAATGTGAATTATTTTAATTGATGAATTCAGCAAACCGCCATGGCACATGTATACCTATGTAACAAATCTGCATATTCTGCACATGTACCCCATAAATTAAAGTCTAAATTTAAAAAATTCTTATTTGTGAGCAATTTTAGTAGCAACTGGTCATCTTTTATGACACAGATTAAATGTTAGATGTCAGGGTAGAGATTTCTGGGCTGGAAGAGGACAGATGGTATATTCTTACCACAGGAAACAAAGACAGGAAGGAGAGAGAAGAAAGGAATTGTAAATGAATACTCTCAGCCACCACAGGAGTTCCTAAATTAACTCCAGTAATAAAAACAATTATATAAAATAACAGAAAAGCTTGTGCTAAAGCATAGGAATGAAAAGAAGGAATTCAATTTATTAGGCCTTTTTAGTTATATGGCTACCTTGTGACAAACCAGTTGTGGGCTATGTGCAAGATAGGAGAAATAACAAACAGGTACTTAAAAAAAAAACCAGATGAATAAAAGGCATTGAAATCCCATTCTACTTACAGCATACGTTTTGATACTTAATTGGGTCACAGATTTTACTTTTAGTGACTAATCATTCAGATTAAATCCTTGAAGCTGGAACACTGTCCTCAGCATCTCTTAAATTGCTCAATTTCTTCCCATTCCTATTTCTGAATCTCTAATGCTTATCTTTACTACCTCATGGCTGGATTTTTCAATAGTCTTTTAGACTATTTCCCCACCTCCAATATTCCTTTTCTTCTACTTTCTGTATGTTGCTACTATTATGCCTTGACTAACTCAAAAGAAGAAAACAGTAATATCCCATTCTTTGCTTGATACACTTCTAACTCCTTTGTCTGGCCTTCATTCAAAGTCTAAGATCTAACCCCAAGTCTGTTTCTGCGTAAATCTTATTAATACATTTACATGTACTCTTTTCTCCAGGAAAAGAGAGCCATTCCAGAACTTCAGATCCTACCTTAGGGATTCCAACCTCCACATTTGTGTTCAGTCTGTTTTATTTTCAAGGAGTGGTCTCTTCCTTCAAACCAAGCACCCACCAAATCAAGCTCAAGGCTTCACAAGAGGTCCAGCTTCCATCCTATGTTTTCTGAGATTTCCTGCCCACCCCTGCTAGATTTGAAGTGTATCTATACTCAGCTTCCCTAGTAAGCATGGATCAGGTTATTTAAATAACATCCTTCATGGGCTAGTAGTATTAATATTGTTTTTTATTTATTTAAAATACATTTTATGTCTCTAGACAGAATGTTCCTTGAGTTTATAGATTGTGTATATTCACATAAATTTGGATTTAAATGTTGATTCTAACATTTATGAATTGCGTGTGACTTCATTCAGCCTTTTTAACCTGAAATTTCATAAACCTCTTTTATCCCTTCTCTAAAATGGGTTTAAATATACTTTCCATTAATTAATTATTTCCTAATTACTCATTTATTCAACATTTAGTAAATATGTTCCTTCCACACATTGATTATCTATTGCATATACAGAAGAGAACAAAACAGAAATAGTCTCTGCCCTCATGAAGCTATAAAGACGTAAATACAATCTAGAAAAGCACTCAACACATTTTAGTAGCCTTCCCTCCTCAATAGTACTAATAATAAAAGCTAATATTTATTGAATTCATATTATGTGCCAGGCATGTAAAACACTGTTCTAAATGTTTTGTCTATGTTAACCACCCTGTGATGAAGTACTATTATCAATTCTACTTTTCAGATTGCAAAAAAGAGGCCCAAAGACATTAAATGTTTTACCCAAGTTTGCATATTCATGTATATTGGGGCCAGGAGTAAACCCGGGAGTATGTACTCCTGAGCTCATGAACTTCAGTGCTATGTTATAATGCTTCATACCCTATAGAAAATCTGATATAAAGTCTGGGATGGTTAATATTAAGTGTCAACTTGATTGGACTGAAGGATGCAAAGTATTGTTCCTGGGTGTGTCTGTGAGGGTGTTGCCAAAGGAGATTAACATTTGTGTCAGTGAGCTGGGAAAGGAAGACCCACACTCAATCTGGGTGGGCATGATCTAATCAGCTGCTAGCATGGCCAGAATACAAGCAGGCAGAAAAATGTTGAAAGACTAGACTGGCTTAACCTCCCAGCTTACCTCTTTCTCCCACGTTGGATGCTTCCTGCCCTTGAACATTGGACTCCGAGTTCATCAGCTTTCAGACTCGTAGACTTACACCAGTGATTTGCCAGGGGCTCTCAGGCTTTCAGCCACAGACTGAAGGCTGAGCTATCGACTTCCCTACTCTTGAGGTTTGGAACTCAGACTGGCTTCCTTGCTCCTCAGCTTGCAGGCAGCCTATTATGGGACTTCACCTTGTGTTTCTGTGAGTCAATTCTTCAAATAAACTCCCCTTCACATTATACACACACACACACACACACACGCACACACACACACATATATATATATTCCTATATATAATACTATATATATATAATACATTATTTATATATATATATGTATATATCTCCTATTAGTTCGTCCCTCTAGAGAACCCTAATATAATGTCCTTCTCATACAGGATGTACAGTCATTGTTTATGATTTGTTTCCATTATAAATTAGCATACCACTATCTAACAGAAATATAATTCAAGCCACAAGTGCAAACCACATATGTAAATTGACCTTTTTTCAGCAGCCATGCTAAAAAAAATAAACAGATGACATTAATATTAATAATTTATTTAACCTAATATAGCCAACACGTTATCATTTCCATGCACTTCATATACAAATTATTAACATAATACTTTGCTTCCTTTCTTTTTTGTTACTGTCTTCAAAATCCTGCGTCTGTTCCATACTTGCAAATCATCTCCATTTAGACTAGCCACACTTCGAGTGCTAGCCACGTGGTTGGTGGCTGCTGTGTTGGGCAGAGCAGGATTAATATTATTGCTGTCCATGTTAAGAAGCATCAATTTGTGAAAACTTGGAGCTATAGGGTCTAATCTTGGAGCACAGGAATGATAAAAGGAATACAGTACTGAAAAATCAAAGTCCATTTAAAACAATTCGAGGTTTTTACTAGTGTTTCATGAGAGCTGTGAAAGGGCTCTCAATACATAGGGGGCAGCATGGTTTCTTTTTTTTTTCCTCATTTATTTATTTTATTGCATTTTAGGTTTTGGGGTACATGTGAAGAACATGGAAGATTGTTGCATAGGTACACACGTGGCAGTGTGATTTGCTGCCTTCCTCCCCATTACCTACATCTGGCATTTCTCCCCTTGCTATCTCTCCCCAGCTCCCCACCCCCCACCGTCCCTCCCCTATTTCCCCCCAACTGACCCCAGTGTGTAGTGCTCCCCTCCCTGTGTCCATGTGTTCTCATTGTTCAACACCCGCCTATGAGTGAGAACATGCGGTGTTTGATCTTCTGCTCTTCTGTCAGTTTGCTGAGAATGATGGTTTCCAGGTTCATCCATGTCCCTACAAAGGACCCCAACTCATCGTTTTTGATGGCTGCATAATATTCCATGGTGTATATGTGCCACATTTTCCCTATCCAGTCTATCGTCGATGGGCATTTTGGTTGGTTCCAGGTCTTTGCTATTGTAAACAGCGCTACAATGAACATTCATGTTTACGTGTCCTTATAGTAGAACAATTTGTAATACTTTGGATATATACCCAGTAATGGAATTGCTGGCTCAAATGGAATTTCTATTTCTAGGTCCTTGAGGAATCGCCACACTGTCTTCCACAATGGTTGAACTAATTTACAGTCCTACCAACAGTGCAAAAGTGTTCCTACTTCTCCACATCCTCTTCAGCATCTGTTGTCTCCAGATTTTTTAATGATCGCCATTCTAACTGGCGTGAGATGGTATCTCAATGTTGTTTTGATTTGCATTTCTCTGATGACCAGTGATGATGAGCATTTTTTCATATGTTTTTTGGCCCCATGTATGTCTTCTTTTGTAAAGTGTCTGCTCATATCCTTTGCCCACTTTTGAATGGGCTTGTTAGTTTTGTTCTTGTAAATCTGTTTTAGTTCTTTGTAAATTCTGGATATCAGCCCTTTGTCAGATGGGTAAACTGCAAAAATTTTTTCCCATTCTGTTGGTTGCCGATTCACTCTAATGACTGATTCTTTTGCTGTGCAGAAGCTGTGGAGTTTGATTAGGTCCCATTTGTCTATTTTGGCTTTTGTTGTCAATGCTTTTGGTGTTTTGGTCATGAAGTCCTTGCCTACACCTATGTCCTGAATGGTTTTGCCTAGATTTTCTTCTAGGGTTTTTATGGTGTTAGGTCTTATGTTTAAGTCTTTAATCCATCTGGAGTTAATTTTAGTGTAAGGTGTCAGGAAGGGGTCCAGTTTCTACTTTCTGCACATGGCTAGCCAGCTTTCCCAACACCATTTATTGAACAGGGAATCCTTTCCCCATTGCTTGTTTTTGTCTGGTTTGTCAAAGATCAGATGGTTGTAGATATGTTGTGTTGCCTCCGAGACCTCTGTTCTGTTCCATTGGTCTATATCTCTGTTTTGGTACCAGTACCATGCTGTTTTGATTACTGTAGCTTTGTAGTATAGTTTGAAGTGGGTTAGTGTGATGCCTCCCGCTTTGTTCTTTTTGCTTAGAATTGACTTGGCTATGCGGGCTCTCTTTTGGTTCCATATGAAGTTTAAGGTGATTTTTTCCAGTTCTGTGAAGAAGGTCATTGGTAGCTTGATGGGGATAGCATTGAATCTGTAAATT
>NW_022441804.1:0-5094 GCF_009761245.1 Sapajus apella
TTTTAAACGCAGTCTGACTGGTAGTTCTTATAAGCCTGTATAAGGCTAGAAATATCTGTTTCCAGATTCTCCAATGAAAGGATTTCTGAACTACTGCACACAGGCGGCAGTTTATCTCTGTAAGAAGACTGTACAGCTTGACAACCATTCTGCTAAATAGCTGCGTTTTTGTTTCAGAGCAAGTTGTTTCTGATTACGGCCTACAGGCTCTTTCACACTGGAATATCAAAACGCTGCTTTTTGAAGAAACGTGTTTCTTACTCGCTGAATCTAAACATAGATGCAACTTCCTAAAGTGAACGAACACAAAGCAGAGCAGTTTGAACTACACGTTTCTCCTTTGTTTTAAATGCAGTCTTACTGCTAGGTCTTAAATGCCTGGGTAAGGCTGGAAATATCTGTTTCCAGATTCCCCAAAGAAAAGATTTCAGGACCTCTGCACACACACATCAATTTAACTCCATAAGATGATTTCACAGCTTGACAACCATTCTGCTAGATAGCTGCGTTTTTGTTTTAGAGCAAGATATTTCTCATTACAGCCTTAAGTCTCAGTCACTCTGGAATATCCAAAAGAAGATGTTAGAAGAAACGTTTTCTAACGCGCTGAATCTAAACATACATGGAACGTCCTAAGGTGAACGAACACAAAGCAGAGCAGTTTGAAAGAGACATTTCTGCAGTGTTTTAAACGCAGTCTTACTGGTAGTTCTCATATGCCTGTATATGGCTGGAAATATCTGTTTCCAGATTCCCAAAAGAAAAGATTTCAGAAGCTCTGCACACACACATCAATTTAACTCCATAAGATGATTTGACAGCTTAACAACCATTCTGCTAGATAGCTGCGTTTTAGTTTTAGAGCAAGGTGTTTCTGATTACGGCCTGCGGGCTCTTTCACACTGGAATATCCAAACGCTTCTTTTAGAAGAAACGTGTTTCTAACTCGCTGAATCTAAACATAGATGCAACTTCCTAAGGCAAACGAACACAAGGCAGAGCAGTTTGAACTACCTGTTTCCCCTGTGTTTTAAAAGCAGTCTTACTGCTAGTTCTTATAAGCCTGTATATGGCTGGAAATATCTGTTTCCAGATTCTCCAACGAAAGGATTTGTGAACTACTGCACACACAGGTCAGTTTAACTCTGTAAGAAGATTGTACAGCTTGACAACCATTCTGCTAGATAGCTGCGTTTTTGTTTTAGAGCAAGATGTTTCTGATTACGGCCTGCAGGCTCTTTCACACTGGAATATCCAAATGCTGCTTTCAGAAGAAACGTGTTTCTAACTTCCTGAATCTAAACATAGATGCAACTTCCTATGGTGAACGAACACAAAACAGAGCACTTTGAACTGCATGTTTCCCCTGTGTTTTAAACGCAGTCTTACTGCAAGTTTATATAAGCATGTATATGGCTGGAAATATCTGCTTCCAGATTCTCCAACGAAAGGATTTCTGAAATACTACACACACACGTCAGTTTAACTCTGTAAGAAGATTGTACAGCTTGACAACCATTCTGCTAGATAGCTGCTTTTTTGGATTAGAGCAAGATATTTCTCATTACGGCCTTTAGTGTCAGTCATTCTGGAATATCCAATCGCAGCTTTTAGAAGAAACGTGTTTCTAACTCGCTGAATCTATGCATAGATACATCTTCCTAAGGTGAACTAAAACAAAGCAGAAGAGTTTGAACTAGATGTTTCTCCTGATTTTTAAACACAGTCTTACAGCTACGTCTTAGATGCCTGGGTAAGGCTGGAAATATCTGTTTCCAGATTCCCCAAAAAAAAGATTTCAGAACCTCTGCACACACATGTCAATTTAACTCCATAAGTTGATTTTACAGCTTGACAACCATTCTGCTAGACAGCGGCGTTTTTGTTTTGGAGCAAGATATTTCTCATTACAGACTTAAGTCTAATTCACTCTGGAATTTCCAAACGCAGATGTTAGGAGAAACGTTTTTCTAACAAGCTGAATCTAAAAAAAGAGGGAATTTCCTAAGGTGAACGAACACAAAGCAGAGCAGTTTGAACTAGACGTTTCTCCTGGGTTTTAAACACCGTCTTACTTGTAGTACTCATATGCCTGTATATGGCTGGAAATATCTGTTTCCACCTTCTGCATCGAAAGGATTTCTGAACTACTGCACAGACACGTCAGTTTAACTGTGTAAGAAGATTGTACAGCTTGACAACCATTCTGCTAGAGAGCTGCGTTTGTGTTTTAGAGCAAGATATTTCTGATTACGGCCTTTAGTCTCAGTCACTCTGGAATATCCAAACGCAGGTTTTAGAAGAAACGTGTTTCTAACTCGCTGAATCTAAACATAGACGCAACTTCTTAAGGTGAACGGACACAAAGCAGAGCAGTTTGAACTAGACGTTTCTCCTGTGTTTTAAACGCAGTCTTACTGCTAGGTCTTAAATGCCTGGGTAAGGCTGGAAATATCTGTTTCCATATTCCCCAAAGAAAAGATTTCAGATCCTGTGCACACACACTTCAATTTAAATCCATAAGATGATTTTACAGCTTGACAACCATTCTGCTAGATAGTTGCGTTTTTGTTTCAGAGCAAGATGTTTCTCATTACGGCCTTCAGGCTCTTTCACACTGGAATATCAAAACGCTGCTTTTTGAAGAAACGTGTTTCTAACTCGGTGAAGCAAAACATAGATGCAACTTCCTAAGGTGAACAAACACAAAGCAGAGCAGTTTGAACTACGTTTCCCCTGTGTTTTCAACGCAGTCTTCCTGCTAGTTCTTATAAGCCTATATATGGCTGGAAATATCTGTTTCCATATTCTCCAACGAAAGTTTTTCTGAACTACTGTACACACACGTCAGTTTAACTCTGTAAGAAGGTTACAAAGCTTGACAACCATTCTGCTAGATAGCTGCGTTTTTTGTTTTAGAGCAAGAAATTTCTCATTACGGCCTTTAGTCTCAGTCATTCTGGAATATCCAAAGGCAGTTTTTAGAAGAAACGTGTTTCTAACTGGATGAATCTAAACATAGATGCAACTTTCTAAGGTGAACGAACACAAAGCAGAGCAGTTTGAACTAGACGTTTCTCCTGTGTTTTAAACGCAGT
The DNA here is from genome assembly GCF_009761245.1 of Sapajus apella. Lineage (NCBI taxonomy): Eukaryota > Metazoa > Chordata > Mammalia > Primates > Cebidae > Sapajus > Sapajus apella. Next base: position 3,099 of record NW_022441804.1, read on the forward strand.
CTTACAGCTATGTCTTAAATGCCTGGGCAAGTCTGGAAATATCTGTTTCCAGATTCCCCAAAGAAAAGATTTCAGAACCTCTGCACACACACATCAATTTAACTCCATAAGATGATTTCACAGCTTGACAACCATTCTGGTAGATAGCTGCGTTTTTGTTTTAGAGCAAGATATTTCTCATTACAGCCTTAAGTCTCAGTCACTCTGGAATATCCAAAAGAAGATTTTAGAAGAAACGCTTTTCTAACGCGCTGAATCTAAACATACATGGAACGTCCTAAGGTGAACGAACACAAAGCAGAGCAGTTTGAAAGAGACTTTTCTGCAGTGTTTTAAACGCAGTCTAACTGGTAGTTCTCATATGCCTGTATATGGCTGGAAATATCTGTTTCCAGATTCTCGAAGCAAAGGATTTCTGAACTTCTACAAACACACATCGGTTTAACTCTGTAAGTTGATTGCACGGCTTGACAGCCATTCTGCTAGATAGCTGCGTTTTTGTTTTAGAGCAAGATGTTTCTGATTACGTGCTACAGGCTCTTTCACACTGGAATATCCAAACGCTGCTTTCAGAAGTAACGTGTTTCTAACTCGCTGAACCTAAACATAGATGCAATTTCCTAAGGTGAACGAACACAACGCAGAGCAGTTTGAACTAGACGTTTCTCCTGGGTTTTAAACGCAGTCTTACTGGTTGTTCTCATATGCCTGTATATGGCTGGAAATGAATGTTTCCAGATTCTCGAAGCAAAGGATTTCTGAACTGCGGCAAACACAGGTCAGTTTAACTGTGTAAGAAGAATGTACAGCTTGACAACCATTCTGCTAGATAGCTGCGTTTTTGTTTAAGAGCAAGATATTTCTCACTACGGCCTTTAGTCTAAGTCATTCTGGAATATCCAAACGCAGCTTTTAAAAAAAACCTGTTTCTAACTCGCTGAATCTAAGCATAGATACATCTTCCTAAGTTGAACGAACACAAAGCAGAGTAGTTTGAACTAGACGTTTCTCCTGTGTTTTAAACGCAGTCATACAGCTAAGTCATATATGCCTGGGTAAGGCTGGAAGTATCTGTTTCCATATTAACCACAGAAAAGATTTCAGAACCTCTGCACACACACATCAATTTAACTCCATAAGATGATTTTACAGCTTGACAACCATTCTGCTAGATAGCTGCGTTTTTGTTTTAGAGCAAGATATTTATCATTAAAGCCTTAAGTCTCAGTCACTCTGGAATATCCAAAGGCAGATTTTAGAAGAAAAGTTTTTCTAACTCGCTGAGTCTAAACATAGATGGAACTTCCTAAGGTGAACGAACACAACGCAGAGCAGTTTGAACTAGACGTTTCACCTGGGTTTTAAAAGCAGTCTTACTGGTAGTTCTCATATGCCTGTATATGGCTTGAATATCTGTTTCCAGATTCTCAAAGCAAAGGATTTCTGAACTGCTGCAAACACACATCAGTGTAACTCTTTAAGTTGAATGTACAGCTTGACAACCATTCTGCTAGATAGCTGTGTTTTTGTTTTGAGCAAGATGTTTCAGATTACGGCCTACAGGCTCTTTCACACTGGAATATCCAAACGCTGCTTTTAGATGAAATGTGTTTCTAACTCGCTGAATCTAAACATAGATGCAGCTTCCTAAGGTGAACGAACACAAAGCAGAGCAGTTTGAACTAGACGTTTCTCCTGTGTTTTAAACGCAGTCTTACTGCTAGGGTTAATGCCTGGGTATGACTGGAAATATCTGTTTCCAGATTCCCCAAAGAAAGGATTTCAGAACCTCTGTACACAGACATCAATTTAACTCCCTAAGATGATTTTACAGCTTGACAATCACTCTGCTAGATAGCTGCGTTTTTGTTTAAGAGCAAGACATTTCTCATTTCAGACTTTAGTATCAGTCACTCTGGAATATCCTAACGCAGATTTTAGAAGAAACGTTTTTCTAACTCGCTGTATCTAAACATAGAGGCAACTTCCTAAGGTG